>NC_081360.1:106554882-106614882 GCF_030684315.1 Stegostoma tigrinum
GTAACTACAGACCCCCGACTCCCCCAGTAACTACCGACCCCCGACTCCCCCAGTAACTACCGACCCCCGACACCCCCAGTAACTACCGACCCCCGACTCCCCCAGTAACTACCGACCCCCGACACCCCCAGTAACTACCGACCCCCGACTCCCCGAGTAACTACCGACCCCCGACTCCCCCAGTAACTACCGACCCCCGACACCCCCAGTAACTACCGACCCCCGACTCCCCCAGTAACTACCGACCCCCGACTCCCCGAGTAACTACCGACCCCCGACTCCCCCAGTAACTACCGACCCCCGACTCCCTCAGTAACTACCGACCCCCGACTCCCCCAGTAACTACCGACCCCCGACTCCCTCAGTAACTACCGACCCCCGACACCCCGAGTAACTACCGACCCCCGACTCCCCCAGTAACTACCGACCCCCGACACCCCCAGTAACTACCGACCCCCGACTCCCCGAGTAACTACCGACCCCCGACTCCCCCAGTAACTACCGACCCCCGACTCCCCGAGTAACTACCGACCCCCGACTCCCTCAGTAACTACCGACCCCCGACTCCCCCAGTAACTACCGACCCCCGACTCCCCGAGTAACTACCGACCCCCGACTCCCCCAGTAACTACCGACCCCCGACTCCCCGAGTAACTACCGACCCCCGACTCCCCGAGTAACTACCGACCCCCGACTCCCCGAGTAACTACAGACCCCCGACTCCCCCAGTAACTACCGACCCCCGACTCCCCGAGTAACTACCGACCCCCGACACCCCGAGTAACTACCGACCCCCGACACCCCCAGGAACTACCGACCCCCGACTCCCCCAGTAACTACCGACCCCCGACTCCCCGAGTAACTACCGAGCCCCGACTCCCCGAGTAACTACAGACCCCCGACTCCCCCAGTAACTACCGACCCCCGACACCCCCAGTAACTACCGACCCCCGACTCCCCCAGTAACTACCGACCCCCGACTCCCCCAGTAACTACCGACCCCCGACTCCCTCAGTAACTACCGACCCCCGACACCCCCAGTAACTACAGACCCCCGACTCCCCCAGTAACTACCGACCCCCGACTCCCTCAGTAACTACCGACCCCCGACACCCCCAGTAACTACCGACCCCCGACTCCCCGAGTAACTACCGACCCCCGACACCCCGAGTAACTACCGACCCCCGACACCCCCAGTAACTACCGACCCCCGACTCCCCCAGTAACTACCGACCCCCGACTCCCCCAGTAACTACCGACCCCCGACACCCCCAGTAACTACCGACCCCCGACACCCCCAGTAACTACCGACCCCCGACTCCCCGAGTAACTACCGACCCCCGACTCCCCCAGTAACTACCGACCCCCGACTCCCCGAGTAACTACCGACCCCCGACTCCCCCAGTAACTACCGACCCCCGACATCCCGAGTAACTACCGACCCCCGACACCCCCATTAACTACCGACCCCCGACTCCCCGAGTAACTACCGACACCCGACACCCCCAGTAACTACCGACCCCCGACTCCCCCAGTAACTACCGACCCCCGACTCCCCCAGTAACTACCGACCCCCGACACCCCCAGTAACTACCGACCCCCGACTCCCCCAGTAACTACCGACCCCCGACTCCCCCAGTAACTACCGACCCCCGACTCCCCGAGTAACTACCGACCCCCGACACCCCGAGTAACTACCGACCCCCGACTCCCCGAGTAACTACCGACCCCCGACTCCCCCAGTAACTACCGACCCCCGACTCCCCCAGTAACTACCGACCCCCGACTCCCCGAGTAACTACCGACCCCCGACTCCCCCAGTAACTACCGACCCCCGACTCCCCCAGTAACTACAGACCCCCGACACCCCCAGTAACTACAGACCCCCGACTCCCCCAGTAACTACCGACCCCCGACTCCCCGAGTAACTACCGACCCCCGACTCCCCCAGTAACTACCGACCCCCGACTCCCCCAGTAACTACCGACCCCCGACTCCCCGAGTAACTACCGACCCCCGACTCCCCGAGTAACTACCGACCCCCGACTCCCTCAGTAACTACCGACCCCCGACTCCCCGAGTAACTACCGACCCCCGACTCCCCCAGTAACTACCGACCCCCGACACCCCCAGTAACTACCGACCCCCGACTCCCCCAGTAACTACAGACCCCCGACTCCCCGAGTAACTACCGACCCCCGACACCCCCAGTAACTACCGACCCCCGACACCCCCAGTAACTACCGACCCCCGACTCCCCGAGTAACTACCGACCCCCGACTCCCTCAGTAACTACCGACCCCCGACTCCCCGAGTAACTACCGACCCCCGACTCCCCGAGTAACTACCGACCCCCGACTCCCTCAGTAACTACCGACCCCCGACTCCCCCAGTAACTACCGACCCCCGACTCCCCGAGTAACTACCGACCCCCGACTCCCTCAGTAACGACCTACCCCCGACTCCCCCAGTAACTACCGACCCCCGACTCCCCCAGTAACTACCGACCCCCGACTCCCCCAGTAACTACCGACCCCCGACTCCCTCAGTAACTACCGACCCCCGACACCCCCAGTAACTACCGACCCCCGACTCCCCGAGTAACTACCGACCCCCGACACCCCCAGTAACTACCGACCCCCGACACCCCCAGTAACTACCGACCCCCGACTCCCCCAGTAACTACCGACCCCCGACTCCCTCAGTAACTACCGACCCCCGACACCCCCAGTAACTACCGACCCCCGACTCCCCGAGTAACTACCGACCCCCGACACCCCCAGTAACTACCGACCCCCGACACCCCGAGTAACTACCGACCCCCGACTCCCCGAGTAACTACCGACCCCCGACTCCCCCAGTAACTACCGACCCCCGACTCCCCCAGTAACTACCGACCCCCGACACCCTCAGTAACTACCGACCCCCGACTCCCCCAGTAACTACCGACCCCCGACTCCCCCAGTAACTACCGACCCCCGACTCCCCGAGTAACTACCGACCCCCGACACCCCGAGTAACTACCGACCCCCGACTCCCCCAGTAACTACCGACCCCCGACACCCCCAGTAACTACCGACCCCCGACTCCCCCAGTAACTACCGACCCCCGACTCCCTCAGTAACTACCGACCCCCGACTCCCCCAGTAACTACCGACCCCCGACTCCCTCAGTAACTACCGACCCCCGACTCCCCCAGTAACTACCGACCCCCGACTCCCCCAGTAACTACCGACCCCCGACTCCCCCAGTAACTACCGACCCCCGACTCCCCGAGTAACTACCGACGCCCGACTCCCCCAGTAACTACCGACCCCCGACTCCCCCAGTAACTACCGACCCCCGACTCCCCGAGTAACTACCGACCCCCGACTCCCCCAGTAACTACCGACCCCCGACTCCCCGAGTAACTACCGACCCCCGACTCCCCGAGTAACTACCGACCCCCGACTCCCCCAGTAACTACCGACCCCCGACTCCCCCAGTAACTACCGACCCCCGACTCCCCGAGTAACTACCGACCCCCGACTCCCCCAGTAACTACCGACCCCCGACTCCCCGAGTAACTACCGACCCCCGACTCCCCCAGTAACTACCGACCCCCGACACCCTCAGTAACTACCGACCCCCGACTCCCCCAGTAACTACCGACCCCCGACTCCCCCAATAACTACCGACCCCCGACTCCCTCAGTAACTACCGACACCCGACACCCCCAGTAACTACCGACCCCCGACTCCCCGAGTAACTACCGACCCCCGACACCCCCAGTAACTACCGACCCCCGACACCCCCAGTAACTACCGACCCCCGACTCCCCGAGTAACTACCGACCCCCGACTCCCCCAGTAACTACCGACCCCCGACACCCCCAGTAACTACCGACCCCCGACACCCCCAGTAACTACCGACCCCCGACTCCCCGAGTAACTACCGACCCCCGACACCCCCAGTAACTACCGACCCCCGACTCCCCGAGTAACTACCGACCCCCGACTCCCCCAGTAACTACCGACCCCCGACTCCCCGAGTAACTACCGACCCCCGACACCCCCAGTAACTACCGACACCCGACTCCCCCAGTAACTACCGACCCCCGACTCCCCGAGTAACTACCGACCCCCGACACCCCCAGTAACTACCGACCCCCGACTCCCCGAGTAACTACCGACCCCCGACTCCCCCAGTAACTACCGACCCCCGACACCCCCAGTAACTACCGACCCCCGACTCCCCGAGTAACTACCGACCCCCGACTCCCCCAGTAACTACCGACCCCCGACTCCCCGAGTAACTACCGACCCCCGACTCCCCGAGTAACGACCTACCCCCGACTCCCCCAGTAACTACCGACCCCCGACACCCCCAGTAACTACCGACCCCCGACTCCCCGAGTAACTACCGACCCCCGACTCCCCCAGTAACTACCGACCCCCGACTCCCCGAGTAACTACCGACCCCCGACACCCCCAGTAACTACCGACCCCCGACACCCCCAGTAACTACCGACCCCCGACTCCCCCAGTAACTACCGACCCCCGACTCCCTCAGTAACTACCGACCCCCGACACCCCCAGTAACTACCGACCCCCGACACCCCCAGTAACTACCGACCCCCGACTCCCCCAGTAACTACCGACCCCCGACTCCCTCAGTAACTACCGACCCCCGACTCCCCTCAGTAACTACCGACCCCCGACTCCCCCAGTAACTACCGACCCCCGACTCCCCGAGTAACTACCGACCCCCGACTCCCCGAGTAACTACCGACCCCCGACACCCCCAGTAACTACCGACCCCCGACACCCCCAGTAACTACCGACCCCCGACTCCCTCAGTAACTACCGACCCCCGACTCCCCTCAGTAACTACCGACCCCCGACTCCCCCAGTAACTACCGACCCCCGACTCCCCCAGTAACTACCGACCCCCGACTCCCCGAGTAACTACCGACCCCCGACTCCCCCAGTAACTACCGACCCCCGACTCCCCGAGTAACTACCGACCCCCGACTCCCCCAGTAACTACCGACCCCCGACTCCCCCAGTAACTACCGACCCCCGACTCCCCCAGTAACTACCGACCCCCGACACCCCGAGTAACTACCGACCCCCGACTCCCCCAGTAACTACCGACCCCCGACTCCCCGAGTAACTACCGACCCCCGACTCCCCCAGTAACTACCGACCCCCGACACCCCGAGTAACTACCGACCCCCGACTCCCCCAGTAACTACCGACCCCCGACTCCCCCAGTAACTACCGACCCCCGACACCCCGAGTAACTACCGACCCCCGACTCCCCCAGTAACTACCGACCCCCGACTCCCTCAGTAACTACCGACCCCCGACACCCCGAGTAACTACCGACCCCCGACACCCCGAGTAACTACCGACCCCCGACTCCCCCAGTAACTACCGACCCCCGACTCCCCGAGTAACTACCGACCCCCGACACCCCGAGTAACTACCGACCCCCGACTCCCCCAGTAACTACCGACCCCCGACACCCCGAGTAACTACCGACCCCCGACACCCCCAGTAACTACCGACCCCCGACACCCCCAGTAACTACCGACCCCCGACTCCCCCAGTAACTACCGACCCCCGACTCCCCGAGTAACTACCGACCCCCGACACCCCCAGTAACTACCGACCCCCGACTCCCCCAGTAACTACCGACCCCCGACTCCCCGAGTAACTACCGACCCCCGACTCCCCGAGTAACTACCGACCCCCGACTCCCCCAGTAACTACCGACCCCCGACTCCCCGAGTAACTACCGACCCCCGACTCCCCCAGTAACTACCGACCCCCGACACCCCCAGTAACTACCGACCCCCGACACCCCCAGTAACTACCGAGCCCCGACACCCCCAGTAACTACCGACCCCCGACTCCCCCAGTAACTACCGACCCCCGACTCCCCGAGTAACTACCGACCCCCGACTCCCCGAGTAACTACCGACCCCCGACTCCCCCAGTAACTACCGACCCCCGACTCCCCCAGTAACTACCGACCCCCGACTCCCCGAGTAACTACCGACCCCCGACTCCCTCAGTAACTACCGACCCCCGACTCCCCCAGTAACTACCGACCCCCGACTCCCCCAGTAACTACCGACCCCCGACACCCCCAGTAACTACCGACCCCCGACTCCCCGAGTAACTACCGACCCCCGACTCCCCCAGTAACTACCGACCCCCGACACCCCCAGTAACTACCGAGCCCCGACACCCCCAGTAACTACCGACCCCCGACACCCCCAGTAACTACCGACCCCCGACTCCCCGAGTAACTACCGACCCCCGACTCCCCGAGTAACTACCGACCCCCGACTCCCCCAGTAACTACCGACCCTCGACACCCCCAGTAACTACCGACCCCCGACTCCCCGAGTAACTACCGACCCCCGACTCCCCCAGTAACTACCGACCCCCGACTCCCCAGTAACTACCGACCCCCGACACCCCGAGTAACTACCGACCCCCGACACCCCCAGTAACTACCGACCCCCGACTCCCCGAGTAACTACCGACCCCCGACTCCCCGAGTAACTACCGACCCCCGACACCCTCAGTAACTACCGACCCCCGACTCCCCGAGTAACTACCGACCCCCGACTCCCCCAGTAACTACCGACCCCCGACACCCCCAGTAACTACCGACCCCCGACACCCCCAGTAACTACCGACCCCCGACTCCCTCAGTAACTACCGACCCCCGACTCCCCGAGTAACTACCGACACCCGACTCCCCCAGTAACTACCGACCCCCGACACCCCCAGTAACTACCGACCCCCGACACCCCCAGTAACTACCGACCCCCGACTCCCTCAGTAACTACCGACCCCCGACACCCCCAGTAACTACCGACCCCCGACTCCCCGAGTAGCTACCGACCCCCGACACCCCCAGTAACTACCGACCCCCGACTCCCCCAGTAACTACCGACCCCCGACTCCCCGAGTAACTACCGACCCCCGACTCCCCCAGTAACTACCGACCCCCGACACCCCCAGTAACTACCGACCCCCGACACCCCCAGTAACTACCGACCCCCGACTCCCCGAGTAACTACCGACCCCCGACTCCCCCAGTAACTACCGACCCCCGACACCCCCAGTAACTACCGACACCCCGAGTAACTACCGACCCCCGACTCCCCGAGTAACTACCGACCCCCGACTCCCCGAGTAACTACCGACCCCCGACACCCCCAGTAACTACCGACCCCCGACTCCCCCAGTAACTACCGACCCCCGACTCCCCCAGTAACTACCAACACCCGACTCCCCCAGTAACTACCGACCCCCGACTCCCCGAGTAACTACCGACCCCCGACACCCCGAGTAACTACCGACCCCCGACTCCCCGAGTAACTACCGACCCCCGACTCCCCCAGTAACTACCGACCCCCGACTCCCCCAGTAACTACCGACCCCCGACACCCCGAGTAACTACCGACCCCCGACACCCCCAGTAACTACCGACCCCCGACTCCCCCAGTAACTACCGACCCCCGACTCCCCGAGTAACTACCGACCCCCGACACCCCCAGTAACTACCGACCCCCGACTCCCCGAGTAACTACCGACCCCCGACTCCCCCAGTAACTACCGACCCCCGACACCCCCAGTAACTACCGACCCCCGACTCCCCCAGTAACTACCGACCCCCGACACCCCCAGTAACTACCGACCCCCGACTCCCCCAGTAACTACCGACCCCCGACACCCCCAGTAACTACCGACCCCCGACTCCCCCAGTAACTACCGACCCCCGACTCCCCGAGTAACTACCGACCCCCGACTCCCCGAGTAACTACCGACCCCCGACTCCCCCAGTAACTACCGACCCCCGACACCCCGAGTAACTACCGACCCCCGACACCCCCAGTAACTACCGACCCCCGACACCCCCAGTAACTACCGACCCCCGACACCCCGAGTAACTACCGACCCCCGACTCCCCCAGTAACTACCGACCCCCGACTCCCCGAGTAACTACCGACCCCCGACACCCCCAGTAACTACCGACCCCCGACTCCCCGAGTAACTACCGACCCCCGACTCCCCCAGTAACTACCGACCCCCGACTCCCCCAGTAACTACCGACCCCCGACTCCCCGAGTAACTACCGACCCCCGACACCCCCAGTAACTACCGACCCCCGACTCCCTCAGTAACTACCGACCCCCGACACCCCGAGTAACTACCGACCCCCGACACCCCCAGTAACTACCGACCCCCGACTCCCCCAGTAACTACCGACCCCCGACTCCCCGAGTAACTACCGACCCCCGACACCCCCAGTAACTACCGACCCCCGACTCCCCCAGTAACTACCGACCCCCGACACCCCGAGTAACTACCGACCCCCGACTCCCCCAGTAACTACCGACCCCCGACTCCCCCAGTAACTACCGACCCCCGACTCCCCGAGTAACTACCGACCCCCGACACCCCCAGTAACTACCGACCCCCGACACCCCAGTAACTACCGACCCCCGACACCCCCAGTAACTACCGACCCCCGACTCCCCGAGTAACTACCGACCCCCGACACCCCCAGTAACTACCGACCCCCGACACCCCCAGTAACTACCGACCCCCGACTCCCCCAGTAACTACCGACCCCCGACACCCCGAGTAACTACCGACCCCCGACTCCCCCAGTAACTACCGACCCCCGACTCCCCCAGTAACTACCGACCCCCGACACCCCCAGTAACTACTGACCCCCGACTCCCCGAGTAACTACCGACCCCCGACACCCCCAGTAACTACCGACACCCGACTCCCCCAGTAACTACCGACCCCCGACTCCCCGAGTAACTACCGACCCCCGACTCCCCCAGTAACTACCGACCCCCGACACCCCCAGTAACTACTGACCCCCGACTCCCCGAGTAACTACCGACCCCCGACACCCCCAGTAACTACCGACCCCCGACACCCCGAGTAACTACCGACCCCCGACACCCCAGTAACTACCGACACCCGACTCCCCCAGTAACTACCGACCCCCGACTCCCCCAGTAACTACCGACACCCGACTCCCCGAGTAACTACCGACCCCCGACTCCCCCAGTAACTACCGACCCCCGACACCCCCAGTAACTACCGACCCCCGACTCCCCGAGTAACTACCGACCCCCGACTCCCCCAGTAACTACCGACACCCGACTCCCCCAGTAACTACCGACCCCCGACTCCCCCAGTAACTACCGACACCCGACTCCCCGAGTAACTACCGACCCCCGACTCCCCCAGTAACTACCGACCCCCGACACCCCCAGTAACTACCGACCCCCCACTCCCCGAGTAA
Organism: Stegostoma tigrinum; assembly: GCF_030684315.1. Classification (NCBI taxonomy): domain Eukaryota; kingdom Metazoa; phylum Chordata; class Chondrichthyes; order Orectolobiformes; family Stegostomatidae; genus Stegostoma; species Stegostoma tigrinum. Next base: position 106,564,213 of record NC_081360.1, read on the forward strand.
CTACCGACCCCCGACTCCCCCAGTAACTACCGACACCCGACACCCCCAGTAACTACCGACCCCCGACTCCCCCAGTAACTACCGACCCCCGACTCCCCCAGTGACTACCGACCCCCGACTCCCCCAGTAACTACCGACCCCCGACTCCCCCAGTAACTACCGACCCCCGACTCCCCGAGTAACTACCGACCCCCGACTCCCCCAGTAACTACCGACCCCCGACTCCCTCAGTAACTACCGACCCCCGACACCCCCAGTAACTACCGACCCCCGACTCCCCGAGTAACTACCGACCCCCGACTCCCCCAGTAACTACCGACCCCCGACACCCCGAGTAACTACCGACCCCCGACACCCCCAGTAACTACCGACCCCCGACTCCCCAGTAACTACCGACCCCCGACTCCCCCAGTAACTACCGACCCCCGACTCCCCCAGTAACTACCGACCCCCGACACCCCGAGTAACTACCGACCCCCGACTCCCCGAGTAACTACCGACCCCCGACACCCCCAGTAACTACCGACCCCCGACTCCCCCAGTAACTACCGACCCCCGACTCCCCCAGTAACTACCGACCCCCGACACCCCCAGTAACTACCGACCCCCGACTCCCCCAGTAACTACCGACCCCCGACTCCCCCAGTAACTACCGACCCCCGACACCCCCAGTAACTACCGACCCCCGACTCCCCCAGTAACTACCGACCCCCGACTCCCCCAGTAACTACCGACCCCCGACACCCCCAGTAACTACCGACCCCCGACTCCCCCAGTAACTACCGACCCCCGACACCCCCAGTAACTACCGACCCCCGACTCCCCGAGTAACTACCGACCCCCGACTCCCCGAGTAACTACCGACCCCCGACACCCTCAGTAACTACCGACCCCCGACTCCCCGAGTAACTACCGACCCCCGACTCCCCCAGTAACTACCGACCCCCGACTCCCCGAGTAACTACCGACCCCCGACTCCCCCAGTAACTACCGACCCCCGACACCCCCAGTAACTACCGACCCCCGACTCCCCGAGTAACTACCGACCCCCGACACCCCGAGTAACTACCGACCCCCGACTCCCCCAGTAACTACCGACCCCCGACTCCCCGAGTAACTACCGACCCCCGACACCCCCAGTAACTACCGACCCCCGACTCCCCGAGTAACTACCGACCCCCGACACCCCGAGTAACTACCGACCCCCGACTCCCCCAGTAACTACCGACCCCCGACACCCCCAGTAACTACCGACCCCCGACTCCCCGAGTAACTACCGACCCCCGACACCCCCAGTAACTACCGACCCCCGACTCCCCGAGTAACTACCGACCCCCGACTCCCTCAGTAACTACCGACCCCCGACTCCCCCAGTAACTACCGACCCCCGACTCCCCGAGTAACTACCGACCCCCGACTCCCCGAGTAACTACCGACCCCCGACTCCCTCAGTAACTACCGACCCCCGACTCCCCGAGTAACTACCGACCCCCGACTCCCCCAGTAACTACCGACCCCCGACTCCCTCAGTAACAACCGACCCCCGACTCCCCCAGTAACTACCGACCCCCGACTCCCCGAGTAACTACCGACCCCCGACTCCCCCAGTAACTACCGACCCCCGACTCCCCCAGTAACTACCGACCCCCGACTCCCCGAGTAACTACCGACCCCCGACTCCCTCAGTAACTACCGACCCCCGACACCCCCAGTAACTACCGACCCCCGACTCCCTCAGTAACAACCGACCCCCGACTCCCCCAGTAACTACCGACCCCCGACTCCCTCAGTAACAACCGACCCCCGACTCCCCCAGTAACTACCGACCCCCGACTCCCCCAGTAACTACCGACCCCCGACTCCCCGAGTAACTACCGACCCCCGACTCCCCCAGTAACTACCGACCCCCGACTCCCCCAGTAACTACCGACCCCCGACTCCCCCAGTAACTACCGACCCCCGACTCCCCGAGTAACTACCGACCCCCGACTCCCTCAGTAACTACCGACCCCCGACACCCCGAGTAACTACCGACCCCCGACTCCCCCAGTAACTACCGACCCCCGACACCCCCAGTAACTACCGACCCCCGACACCCCCAGTAACTACCGACCCCCGACTCCCCGAGTAACTACCGACCCCCGACTCCCCCAGTAACTACCGACCCCCGACTCCCCGAGTAACTACCGACCCCCGACACCCCCAGTAACTACCGACCCCCGACTCCCTCAGTAACTACCGACCCCCGACTCCCCCAGTAACTACCGACCCCCGACTCCCCGAGTAACTACCGACCCCCGACACCCCGAGTAACTACCGACCCCCGACTCCCCCAGTAACTACCGACCCCCGACTCCCCCAGTAACTACCGACCCCCGACTCCCCCAGTAACTACCGACCCCCGACTCCCTCAGTAACTACCGACCCCCGACTCCCCCAGTAACTACCGACCCCCGACTCCCCGAGTAACTACCGACCCCCGACACCCCGAGTAACTACCGACCCCCGACTCCCCCAGTAACTACCGACCCCCGACTCCCCCAGTAACTACCGACCCCCGACACCCCCAGTAACTACCGACCCCCGACTCCCCCAGTAACTACCGACCCCCGACTCCCCCAGTAACTACCGACCCCCGACTCCCCGAGTAACTACCGACCCCCGACACCCCCAGTAACTACCGACCCCCGACACCCCAGTAACTACCGACCCCCGACTCCCCGAGTAACTACCGACCCCCGACTCCCCCAGTAACTACCGACCCCCGACTCCCCCAGTAACTACCGACCCCCGACACCCGCAGTAACTACCGACCCCCGACTCCCCCAGTAACTACCGACCCCCGACACCCCCAGTAACTACCGACCCCCGACACCCCCAGTAACTACCGACCCCCGACTCCCCCAGTAACTACCGACCCCCGACACCCCCAGTAACTACCGACCCCCGACTCCCCGAGTAACTACCGACCCCCGACTCCCCCAGTAACTACCGACCCCCGACTCCCCGAGTAACTACCGACCCCCGACTCCCCCAGTAACTACCGACCCCCGACTCCCCGAGTAACTACCGACCCCCGACTCCCCCAGTAACTACCGACCCCCGACTCCCCGAGTAACTACCGACCCCCGACACCCCCAGTAACTACCGACCCCCGACACCCCGAGTAACTACCGACCCCCGACTCCCCCAGTAACTACCGACCCCCGACTCCCCGAGTAACTACCGACCCCCGACTCCCCCAGTAACTACCGACCCCCGACTCCCTCAGTAACTACCGACCCCCGACTCCCCGAGTAACTACCGACCCCCGACTCCCCCAGTAACTACCGACCCCCGACTCCCCGAGTAACTACCGACCCCCGACTCCCCCAGTAACTACCGACCCCCGACACCCCCAGTGACTACCGACCCCCGACTCCCCCAGTAACTACCGACCCCCGACACCCCCAGTAACTACCGACCCCCGACACCCCCAGTAACTACCGACCCCCGACTCCCCCAGTAACTACCGACCCCCGACACCCCCAGTAACTACCGACCCCCGACTCCCCCAGTAACTACCGACCCCCGACACCCCCAGTAACTACCGACCCCCGACTCCCCCAGTAACTACCGACCCCCGACACCCCCAGTAACTACCGACCCCCGACTCCCCGAGTAACTACCGACCCCCGACTCCCCGAGTAACTACCGACCCCCGACTCCCCCAGTAACTACCGACCCCCGACACCCCCAGTAACTACCGACCCCCGACTCCCCCAGTAACTACCGACCCCCGACACCCCGAGTAACTACCGACCCCCGACACCCCCAGTAACTACCGACCCCCGACTCCCCGAGTAACTACCGACCCCCGACTCCCCCAGTAACTACCGACCCCCGACACCCCCAGTAACTACCGACCCCCGACTCCCCCAGTAACTACCGACCCCCGACACCCCGAGTAACTACCGACCCCCGACACCCCCAGTAACTACCGACCCCCGACTCCCCCAGTAACTACCGACCCCCGACACCCCCAGTAACTACCGACCCCCGACACCCCGAGTAACTACCGACCCCCGACTCCCCCAGTAACGACCGACCCCCGACACCCCCAGTAACTACCGACCCCCGACTCCCCCAGTAACTACCGACCCCCGACACCCCCAGTAACTACCGACCCCCGACTCCCCGAGTAACTACCGACCCCCGACACCCCCAGTAACTACCGACCCCCGACACCCCCAGTAACTACCGACCCCCGACACCCCGAGTAACTACCGACCCCCGACTCCCCGAGTAACTACCGACCCCCGACACCCCCAGTAACTACCGACCCCCGACTCCCCGAGTAACTACCGACCCCCGACTCCCCGAGTAACTACCGACCCCCGACTCCCCCAGTAACTACCGACCCCCGACACCCCCAGTAACTACCGACCCCCGACTCCCCGAGTAACTACCGACCCCCGACTCCCCCAGTAACTACCGACCCCCGACTCCCCCAGTAACTACCGACCCCCGACACCCCCAGTAACTACCGACCCCCGACACCCTCAGTAACTACCGACCCCCGACTCCCCCAGTAACTACCGACCCCCGACACCCCCAGTAACTACCGACCCCCGACTCCCCGAGTAACTACCGACCCCCGACTCCCCCAGTAACTACCGACCCCCGACTCCCCGAGTAACTACCGACCCCCGACACCCCCAGTAACTACCGACCCCCGACTCCCCCAGTAACTACCGACCCCCGACTCCCCGAGTAACTACCGACCCCCGACTCCCCCAGTAACTACCGACCCCCGACTCCCCGAGTAACTACCGACCCCCGACACCCCCAGTAACTACCGACCCCCGACTCCCCGAGTAACTACCGACCCCCGACTCCCTCAGTAACTACCGACCCCCGACTCCCCCAGTAACTACCGACCCCCGACTCCCCGAGTAACTACCGACCCCCGACTCCCTCAGTAACTACCGACCCCCGACTCCCCCAGTAACTACCGACCCCCGACTCCCCGAGTAACTACCGACCCCCGACACCCCCAGTAACTACCGACCCCCGACTCCCCCAGTAACTACCGACCCCCGACTCCCTCAGTAACTACCGACCCCCGACTCCCCCAGTAACTACCGACCCCCGACTCCCCCAGTAACTACCGACCCCCGACTCCCCGAGTAACTACCGACCCCCGACTCCCCCAGTAACTACCGACCCCCGACTCCCCCAGTAACTACCGACCCCCGACACCCCCAGTAACTACCGACACCCGACTCCCCGAGTAACTACCGACCCCCGACACCCCGAGTAACTACCGACCCCCGACTCCCCCAGTAACTACCGACCCCCGACACCCCCAGTAACTACCGACACCCGACTCCCCCAGTAACTACCGACCCCCGACTCCCCCAGTAACTACCGACCCCCGACACCCCGAGTAACTACCGACCCCCGACTCCCCGAGTAACTACCGACCCCCGACTCCCCCAGTAACTACCGACCCCCGACACCCTCAGTAACTACCGACCCCCGACTCCCCCAGTAACTACCGACACCCGACTCCCCCAGTAACTACCGACCCCCGACACCCTCAGTAACTACCGACCCCCGACTCCCCGAGTAACTACCGACCCCCGACACCCCCAGTAACTACAGACCCCCGACACCCTCAGTAACTACCGACCCCCGACTCCCCGAGTAACTACCGACCCCCGACTCCCCCAGTAACTACCGACCCCCGACTCCCCGAGTAACTACCGACCCCCGACACCCCCAGTAACTACCGACCCCCGACTCCCTCAGTAACTACCGACCCCCGACTCCCCGAGTAACTACCGACCCCCGACTCCCCCAGTAACTACCGACCCCCGACTCCCTCAGTAACTACCGACCCCCGACACCCCCAGTAACTACCGACCCCCGACACCCCCAGTAACTACCGACCCCCGACACCCCGAGTAACTACCGACCCCCGACTCCCCCAGTAACTACCGACCCCCAACTCCCCCAGTAACGACCGACCCCCGACTCCCCCAGTAACTACCGACCCCCGACTCCCCGAGTAACGACCGACCCCCGACTCCCCCAGTAACTACCGACCCCCGACTCCCCGAGTAACTACAAACCCCCGACTCCCCGAGTAGCTACCGACCCCCGACACCCCCAGTAACTACCGACCCCCGACACCCCCAGTAACTACCGACCCCCGACACCCCGAGTAACTACCGACCCCCGACTCCCCCAGTAACTACCGACCCCCGACTCCCCCAGTAACTACCGACACCCGACACCCCCAGTAACTACCGACCCCCGACTCCCCGAGTAACTACAAACCCCCGACTCCCCGAGTAACTACCGACCCCCGACTCCCCGAGTAACTACCGACCCTCGACACCCCGAGTAACTACCGACCCCCGACTCCCCGAGTAACTACCGACCCCCGACTCCCCGAGTAACTACCGACCCCCGACACCCCGAGTAACTACCGACCCCCGACTCCCCCAGTAACTACCGACCCCCGACTCCGCGAGTAACTACCGACCCCCGACTCCCCCAGTAACTACCGACCCCCGACTCCCCCAATAACTACCGACCCCCGACTCCCCCAGTAACTACCGACCCCCGACTCCCCCAGTAACTACCGACCCCCGACACCCCGAGTAACTACCGACCCCCGACTCCCCCAGTAACTACCGACCCCCGACTCCCCCAGTAACTACCGACCCCCGACACCCCCAGTAACTACCGACCCCCGACTCCCCTCAGTAACTACCGACCCCCGACTCCCCCAGTAACTACCGACCCCCGACACCCCCAGTAACTACCGACCCCCGACTCCCCCAGTAACTACCGACCCCCGACACCCCCAGTAACTACCGACCCCCGACTCCCCGAGTAACTACCGACCCCCGACTCCCCGAGTAACTACCGACCCCCGACTCCCCCAGTAACTACCGACCCCCGACTCCCTCAGTAACTACCGACCCCCGACTCCCCCAGTAACTACCGACCCCCGACACCCCCAGTAACTACCGACCCCCGACTCCCCCAGTAACTACCGACCCCCGACACCCCCAGTAACTACCGACCCCCGACTCCCCCAGTAACTACCGACCCCCGACTCCCCGAGTAACTACCGACCCCCGACTCCCCCAGTAACTACCGACCCCCGACACCCCCAGTAACTACCGACCCCCGACTCCCCCAGTAACTACCGACCCCCGACTCCCCCAATAACTACCGACCCCCGACTCCCCCAGTAACTACCGACCCCCGACACCCCCAGTAACTACCGACCCCCGACTCCCCCAGTAACTACCGACCCCCGACTCCCCCAATAACTACCGACCCCCGACTCCCTCAGTAACTACCGACACCCGACACCCCCAGTAACTACCGACCCCCGACTCCCCCAGTAACTACCGACCCCCGACACCCCCAGTAACTACCGACCCCCGACTCCCCCAGTAACTACCGACCCCCGACACCCCCAGTAACTACCGACCCCCGACTCCCCGAGTAACTACCGACCCCCGACTCCCCGAGTAACTACCGACCCCCGACACCCCCAGTAACTACCGACCCCCGACTCCCCCAGTAACTACCGACCCCCGACACCCCCAGTAACTACCGACCCCCGACTCCCCGAGTAACTACCGACCCCCGACTCCCCCAGTAACTACCGACCCCCGACTCCCCGAGTAACTACCGACCCCCGACTCCCCCAGTAACTACCGACCCCCGACTCCCCCAGTAACTACAAACCCCCGACTCCCCCAGTAACTACCGACCCCCGACTCCCCCAGTAACTACCGACCCCCGACACCCCCAGTAACTACCGACACCCGACACCCCCAGTAACTACCGACCCCCGACTCCCCCAGTAACTACCGACCCCCGACTCCCCCAGTAACTACCGACCCCCGACACCCCGAGTAACTACCGACCCCCGACACCCCCAGTAACTACCGACCCCCGACTCCCCCAGTAACTACCGACCCCCGACTCCCCGAGTAACTACCGACCCCCGACTCCCCGAGTAACTACCGACCCCCGACTCCCCCAGTAACTACCGACCCCCGACTCCCCGAGTAACTACCGACCCCCGACTCCCCGAGTAGCTACCGACCCCCGACTCCCCCAGTAACTACCGACCCCCGACTCCCCCAGTAACTACAAACCCCCGACTCCCCCAGTAACTACCGACCCCCGACTCCCCGAGTAGCTACCGACCCCCGACTCCCCCAGTAACTACCGACCCCCGACTCCCCCAATAACTACCGACCCCCGACTCCCTCAGTAACTACCGACACCCGACACCCCCAGTAACTACCGACCCCCGACTCCCCCAGTAACTACAAACCCCCGACACCCCCAGTAACTACCGACCCCCGACTCCCCCAGTAACTACCGACCCCCGACTCCCCGAGTAGCTACCGACCCCCGACTCCCCCAGTAACTACCGACCCCCGACACCCCGAGTAACTACCGACCCCCGACACCCCGAGTAACTACCGACCCCCGACTCCCCCAGTAACTACCGACCCCCGACACCCCGAGTAGCTACCGACCCCCGACTCCCCCAGTAACTACCGACCCCCGACACCCCCAGTAACTACCGACCCCCGACTCCCCCAGTAACTACCGACCCCCGACACCCCGAGTAGCTACCGACCCCCGACTCCCCCAGTAACTACCGACCCCCTACTCCCCGAGTAGCTACCGACCCCCGACTCCCCCAGTAACTACCGACCCCCGACTCCCCGAGTAGCTACCGACCCCCGACTCCCCCAGTAACTACCGACCCCCGACTCCCCGAGTAGCTACCGACCCCCGACTCCCCCAGTAACTACCGACCCCCGACTCCCCCAGTAACTACCGACCCCCGACTCCCCCAGTAACTACCGACCCCCGACTCCCCCAGTAACGACCGACCCCCGACTCCCCCAGTAACTACCGACCCCCGACTCCCCGAGTAACGACCGACCCCCGACTCCCCCAGTAACTACCGACCCCCGACTCCCCGAGTAGCTACCGACCCCCGACTCCCCCAGTAACTACCGACCCCCGACTCCCCCAGTAACTACCGACCCCCGACTCCCCCAGTAACTACCGACCCCCGACTCCCCGAGTAACTACAAACCCCCGACTCCCCCAGTAACTACCGACCCCCGACTCCCTCAGTAACTACCGACCCCCGACACCCCCAGTAACTACCGACCCCCGACTCCCCCAGTAACTACCGACCCCCGACTCCCCCAGTAACTACTGACACCCGACATCCCCAGTAACTACCGACCCCCGACTCCCTCAGTAACTACCGACCCCCGACTCCCTCAGTAACTACCGACCCCCGACACCCCCAGTAACTACCGACCCCCGACTCCCCCAGTAACTACCGACCCCCGACACCCCGAGTAACTACCGACCCCCGACTCCCCGAGTAACTACCGACCCCCGACTCCCCCAGTAACTACCGACCCCCGACTCCCCCAGTAACTACCGACCCCCGACTCCCTCAGTAACTACCGACCCCCGACACCCCCAGTAACTACCGACACCCGACACCCCGAGTAACTACCGACCCCCGACTCCCCGAGTAACTACCGACCCCCGACACCCCCAGTAACTACCGACACCCGACACCCCCAGTAACTACCGACACCCGACACCCCGAGTAACTACCGACCCCCGACTCCCCGAGTAACTACCGACCCCCGACTCCCCGAGTAACTACCGACCCCCGACACCCCGAGTAACTACCGACCCCCGACTCCCCCAGTAACTACCGACCCCCGACTCCCTCAGTAACTACCGACCCCCGACTCCCCGAGTAACTACCGACCCCCGACACCCCCAGTAACTACCGACCCCCGACTCCCCCAGTAACTACAAACCCCCGACTCCCCCAGTAACTACCGACCCCCGACTCCCCGAGTAACTACCGACCCCCGACACCCCCAGTAACTACCGACCCCCGACACCCCCAGTAACTACCGACCCCCGACTCCCCCAGTAACTACCGACCCCCGACTCCCCGAGTAACTACCGACCCCCGACTCCCCGAGTAACTACCGACCCCCGACTCCCCGAGTAACTACCGACCCCCGACTCCCCCAGTAACTACCGACCCCCGACTCCCCCCGTAACTACCGACCCCCGACTCCCTCAGTAACTACCGACCCCCGACACCCCCAGTAACTACCGACCCCCGACTCCCCCAGTAACTACCGACCCCCGACTCCCCCCGTAACTACCGACCCCCGACTCCCTCAGTAACTACCGACCCCCGACTCCCCCAGTAACTACCGACCCCCGACTCCCCGAGTAACTACCGACCCCCGACACCCCCAGTAACTACCGACCCCCGACACCCCGAGTAACTACCGACCCCCGACACCCCGAGTAACTACCGACCCCCGACTCCCCCAGTAACTACCGACCCCCGACACCCCCAGTAACTACCGACCCCCGACTCCCCGAGTAACTACCGACCCCCGACTCCCCCAGTAACTACCGACCCCCGACACCCCCAGTAACTACAAACCCCCGACTCCCCCAGTAACTACCGACCCCCGACTCCCCCAGTAACTACCGACCCCCGACTCCCCGAGTAACTACCGACCCCCGACTCCCTCAGTAACTACCGACCCCCGACTCCCCGAGTAACTACCGACCCCCGACTCCCCGAGTAACTACCGACCCCCGACTCCCCCAGTAACTACCGACTCCCGACACCCCCAGTAACTACCGACCCCCGACTCCCCCAGTAACTACCGACCCCCGACTCCCCCAGTAACTACCGACCCCCGACTCCCCGAGTAACTACCGACCCCCGACTCCCTCAGTAACTACCGACCCCCGACTCCCCCAGTAACTACCGACCCCCGACTCCCCCAGTAACTACCGACCCCCGACTCCCCGAGTAACTACCGACCCCCGACTCCCTCAGTAACTACCGACCCCCGACTCCCCCAGTAACTACCGACCCCCGACTCCCCCAGTAACTACCGACCCCCGACACCCCGAGTAACTACCGACCCCCGACACCCCCAGTAACTACCGACCCCCGACTCCCCCAGTAACTACCGACCCCCGACTCCCCGAGTAACTACCGACCCCCGACACCCCCAGTAACTACCGACCCCCGACTCCCCCAGTAACTACCGACCCCCGACACCCCGAGTAACTACCGACCCCCGACACCCCCAGTAACTACCGACTCCCGACTCCCCGAGTAACTACCGACCCCCGACACCCCGAGTAACTACCGACCCCCGACTGCCCCAGTAACTACCGACCCCCGACTCCCCGAGTAACTACCGACCCCCGACTCCCCCAGTAACTACCGACCCCCGACTCCCCGAGTAACTACCGACCCCCGACTCCCCCAGTAACTACCGACCCCCGACTCCCCCAGTAACTACCGACCCCCGACTCCCCGAGTAACTACCGACCCCCGACTCCCCCAGTAACTACCGACCCCCGACTCCCCCAGTAACTACCGACCCCCGACACCCCCAGTAACTACCGAGCCCCGACTCCCCGAGTAACTACCGACCCCCGACACCCCGAGTAACTACCGACCCCCGACTCCCCGAGTAACTACCGACCCCCGACACCCCCAGTAACTACCGACCCCCGACTCCCCCAGTAACTACCGACACCCGACTCCCCGAGTAACTACCGACCCCCGACTCCCCCAGTAACTACCGACCCCCGACTCCCCGAGTAACTACCGACCCCCGACTCCCCCAGTAACTACCGACCCCCGACTCCCTCAGTAACTACCGACCCCCGACTCCCCGAGTAACTACCGACCCCCGACACCCCCAGTAACTACCGACCCCCGACTCCCCCAGTAACTACCGACCCCCGACACCCCCAGTAACTACCGACACCCGACACCCCCAGTAACTACCGACCCCCGACTCCCCGAGTAACTACCGACCCCCGACTCCCCGAGTAACTACCGACCCCCGACTCCCCCAGTAACTACCGACCCCCGACACCCCGAGTAACTACCGACCCCCGACACCCCGAGTAACTACCGACCCCCGACTCCCCCAGTAACTACCGACCCCCGACTCCCCCAGTAACTACCGACCCCCGACTCCCCGAGTAACTACCGACCCCCGACTCCCCCAGTAACTACCGACCCCCGACACCCCCAGTGACTACCGACCCCCGACTCCCCCAGTAACTACCGACCCCCGACTCCCCCAGTAACTACCGACCCCCGACTCCCCCAGTGACTACCGACCCCCGACTCCCCCAGTAACTACCGACCCCCGACTCCCCGAGTAGCTACCGACCCCCGACTCCCCGAGTAACTACCGACCCCCGACTCCCCGAGTAACTACCGACCCCCGACTCCCCCAGTAACTACCGACCCCCGACACCCCGAGTAGCTACCGACCCCCGACTCCCCCAGTAACTACCGACCCCCGACACCCCCAGTAACTACCGACCCCCGACTCCCCCAGTAACTACCGACCCCCGACACCCCGAGTAGCTACCGACCCCCGACTCCCCCAGTAACTACCGACCCCCTACTCCCCGAGTAGCTACCGACCCCCGACTCCCCCAGTAACTACCGACCCCCGACTCCCCGAGTAGCTACCGACCCCCAACTCCCCCAGTAACGACCGACCCCCGACTCCCCCAGTAACTACCGACCCCCGACTCCCCCAGTAACTACCGACCCCCGACTCCCCCAGTAACTACCGACCCCCGACTCCCCGAGTAACTACCGACCCCCGACTCCCCCAGTAACTACCGACCCCCGACTCCCCGAGTAACGACCGACCCCCGACTCCCCCAGTAACTACCGACCCCCGACTCCCCGAGTAACTACAAACCCCCGACTCCCCCAGTAACTACCGACCCCCGACTCCCTCAGTAACTACCGACCCCCGACACCCCCAGTAACTACCGACCCCCGACTCCCCCAGTAACTACCGACCCCCGACTCCCCCAGTAACTACTGACACCCGACATCCCCAGTAACTACCGACCCCCGACTCCCTCAGTAACTACCGACCCCCGACTCCCCCAGTAACTACCGACCCCCGACTCCCCGAGTAACTACCGACCCCCGACTCCCCCAGTAACTACCGACCCCCGACACCCCGAGTAACTACCGACCCCCGACTCCCTCAGTAACTACCGACCCCCGACACCCCCAGTAACTACCGACCCCCGACTCCCCCAGTAACTACCGACCCCCGACACCCCGAGTAACTACCGACCCCCGACTCCCCCAGTAACTACCGACCCCCGACTCCCCCAGTAACTACAAACCCCCGACTCCCCCAGTAACTACCGACCCCCGACTCCCCGAGTAACTACCGACCCCCGACTCCCCCAGTAACTACAAACCCCCGACTCCCTCAGTAACTACCGACCCCCGACTCCCCGAGTAACTACCGACCCCCGACACCCCCAGTAACTACCGACCCCCGACTCCCCCAGTAACTACCGACCCCCGACTCCCCGAGTAACTACCGACCCCCGACTCCCCCAGTAACTACCGACCCCCGACTCCCCCAGTAACTACCGACCCCCGACTCCCCGAGTAACTACCGACCCCCGACACCCCGAGTAACTACCGACCCCCGACTCCCCCAGTAACTACCGACACCCGACTCCCCCAGTAACTACCGACCCCCGACACCCCCAGTAACTACCGACCCCCGACTCCCCCAGTAACTACCGACCCCCGACTCCCCGAGTAACTACCGACCCCCGACTCCCCCAGTAACTACCGACCCCCGACTCCCTCAGTAACTACCGACCCCCGACTCCCCCAGTAACTACCGACCCCCGACTCCCCGAGTAACTACCGACCCCCGACACCCCGAGTAACTACCGACCCCCGACTCCCCCAGTAACTACCGACACCCGACTCCCCCAGTAACTACCGACCCCCGACTCCCCGAGTAACTACCGACCCCCGACTCCCTCAGTAACTACCGACCCCCGACACCCCGAGTAACTACCGACCCCCGACACCCCGAGTAACTACCGACCCCCGACTCCCCCAGTAACTACCGACCCCCGACACCCCGAGTAACTACCGACCCCCGACACCCCCAGTAACTACCGACCCCCGACTCCCCGAGTAACTACCGACCCCCGACACCCCGAGTAACTACCGACCCCCGACTCCCCGAGTAACTACCGACCCCCGACTCCCCGAGTAACTACCGACCCCCGACACCCCCAGTAACTACCGACCCCCGACTCCCCCAGTAACTACCGACCCCCGACACCCCCAGTAACTACCGACCCCCGACTCCCCCAGTAACTACCGACCCCCGACTCCCCCAGTAACTACCGACCCCCGACACCCCCAGTAACTACCGAGCCCCGACTCCCCGAGTAACTACCGACCCCCGACACCCCGAGTAACTACCGACCCCCGACTCCCCGAGTAACTACCGACCCCCGACACCCCCAGTAACTACCGACCCCCGACTCCCCCAGTAACTACCGACACCCGACTCCCCGAGTAACTACCGACCCCCGACTCCCCCAGTAACTACCGACCCCCGACTCCCCGAGTAACTACCGACCCCCGACTCCCCCAGTAACTACCGACCCCCGACTCCCTCAGTAACTACCGACCCCCGACTCCCCGAGTAACTACCGACCCCCGACACCCCCAGTAACTACCGACCCCCGACTCCCCGAGTAACTACCGACCCCCGACTCCCCCAGTAACTACCGACCCCCGACTCCCCCAGTAACTACCGACCCCCGACTCCCCGAGTAACTACCGACCCCCGACTCCCCGAGTAACTACCGACCCCCGACTCCCCGAGTAACTACCGACCCCCGACACCCCCAGTAACTACCGACCCCCGACTCCCCCAGTAACTACCGACCCCCGACTCCCCGAGTAACTACCGACCCCCGACTCCCCCAGTAACTACCGACCCCCGACTCCCTCAGTAACTACCGACCCCCGACACCCCCAGTAACTACCGACCCCCGACTCCCCCAGTAACTACCGACCCCCGACACCCCCAGTAACTACCGACCCCCGACTCCCCCAGTAACTACCGACCCCCGACTCCCCGAGTAACTACCGACCCCCGACTCCCCCAGTAACGACCGACCCCCGACTCCCCCAGTAACTACCGACCCCCGACTCCCCCAGTAACTACCGACCCCCGACTCCCTCAGTAACTACCGACCCCCGACTCCCCCAATAACTACCGACCCCCGACTCCCCGAGTAACTACCGACCCCCGACTCCCCGAGTAACTACCGACCCCCTACTCCCCGAGTAGCTACCGACCCCCGACTCCCCGAGTAACTACCGACCCCCTACTCCCCCAGTAACTACCGACCCCCGACACCCCGAGTAACTACCGACCCCCGACTCCCCCAGTAACTACCGACCCCCGACTCCCCCAGTAACTACCGACCCCCGACACCCCGAGTAACTACCGACCCCCGACACCCCAAGTAACTACCGACCCCCGACTCCCCCAGTAACTACCGACCCCCGACTCCCCGAGTAACTACCGACCCCCGACTCCCCCAGTAACTACCGACCCCCGACTCCCCGAGTAACTACCGACCCCCGACTCCCCCAGTAACTACCGACACCCGACTCCCCCAGTAACTACCGACCCCCGACTCCCCCAGTAACTACCGACCCCCGACTCCCCGAGTAACTACCGACCCCCGACTCCCCCAGTAACTACCGACCCCCGACTCCCCGAGTAACTACCGACCCCCGACTCCCCCAGTAACTACCGACCCCCGACTCCCCGAGTAACTACCGACCCCCGACTCCCCCAGTAACTACCGACCCCCGACTCCCCCAGTAACTACCGACCCCCGACTCCCCCAGTAACTACCGACCCCCGACTCCCCGAGTAACTACCGACCCCCGACACCCCAAGTAACTACCGACCCCCGACTCCCCCAGTAACTACCGACCCCCGACTCCCCCAGTAACTACCGACCCCCGACTCCCCGAGTAACTACCGACCCCCGACTCCCCCAGTAACGACCGACCCCCGACTCCCCCAGTAACTACCGACCCCCGACTCCCCGAGTAACTACCGACCCCCGACTCCCCCAGTAACGACCGACCCCCGACTCCCCCAATAACTACCGACCCCCGACACCCCCAGTAACTACCGACCCCCGACTCCCCGAGTAACTACCGACCCCCGACTCCCCCAGTAACTACCGACCCCCGACTCCCCGAGTAACTACCGACCCCCGACACCCCGAGTAACTACCGACCCCCGACTCCCCCAGTAACTACCGACCCCCGACTCCCCGAGTAACTACCGACCCCCGACTCCCCCAGTAACTACCGACCCCCGACACCCCCAGGAACTACCGACCCCCGACTCCCCCAGTAACTACCGACCCCCGACTCCCCGAGTAACTACCGACCCCCGACTCCCCGAGTAACTACCGACCCCCGACTCCCCCAGTAACTACCGACCCCCGACTCCCCCAGTAACTACCGACCCCCGACTCCCCCAGTAACTACCGACCCCCGACACCCCCAGTAACTACCGACCCCCGACTCCCCGAGTAACTACCGACCCCCGACACCCCCAGTAACTACCGACCCCCGACTCCCCCAGTAACTACCGACCCCCGACTCCCCGAGTAACTACCGACCCCCGACACCCCCAGTGCTGCCCCCTCTCAGTAACTACCGACCCCCGACTCCCCCAGCGCTGCCCACTCTCAGTAACTACCTACCCCCGACTCCCCCCAGTGCTGCCTCCTCTCAGTAACTACCGACCCCCGACTCCCCCAGCACTGCCCCCTCTCAGTAACTACCTACCCCCGACTCCCCCAGCACTGCCCCCTCTCAGTAACTACCGACCCCTGACTCCCCCAGCGCTGCCCCCTCTCAGTAACTACCGACCCCCGACTCCCCCAGTGCTGCCCCCTCTCAGTAACTACCGACCCCCGACTCCCCCAGTGCTGCCCCCTCTCAGTAACTACCGACCCCTGACTCCCCCAGCGCTGCCCCCTCTCAGTAACTACCTACCCCCGACTCCCCCACCGCTGCCCCCTCTCAGTAACTACCTACCCCCGACTCCCCCAGTGCTGCCCCCTCTCAGTAACTACCGACCCCCGACTCCCCCAGTGCTGCCCCCTCTCAGTAACTACCGACCCCCGACTCCCCCAGTGCTGCCCCCTCTCAGTAACTACCGACCCCCGACTCCCCCAGCGCTGCCCCCTCTCAGTAACTACCTACCCCCGACTCCCCCAGCACTGCCCCCTCTCAGTAACTACCGACCCCCGACTCCCCCAGCACTGCCCCCTCTCAGTAACTACCGACCCCCGACTCCCCCAGCACTGCCCCCTCTCAGTAACTACCTACCCCCGACTCCCCCAGCACTGCCCCCTCTCAGTAACTACCGACCCCCGACGCCCCCAGTGCTGCCCCCTCTCAGTAACTACCGACCCCCGACTCCCCCAACACTGCCCCCTCTCAGTTACTACCTACCCCCGACTCCCCCAACACTGCCCCCTCTCAGTTACTACCTACCCCCGACTCCCCCAGCGCTGCCCCCTCTCAGTAACTACCTACCCCCGACTCCCCCAGCGCTGCCCCCTCTCAGTAACTACCTACCCCCGACTCCCCCAGCGCTGCCCCCTCTCAGTAACTACCTACCCCCCACTCCCCCAACACTGCCCCCTCTCAATAACTACCGACCCCCGACTCCCCCAGTGCTGCCCCCTCTCAGTAACTACCGACCCCCGACTCCCCCAGTGCTGCCCCCTCTCAGTAACTACCTACCCCCGACTCCCCCAGTGCTGCCCCCTCTCAGTAACGACCTACCCCCGACTGCCCCAGCGCTGCCCCCTCTCAGTAACTACCTACCCCCGACTCCCCCAGTGCTGCCCCCTCTCAGTAACTACCGACCCCTGACTCCCCCAGTGCTGCCCCCTCTCAGTAACTACCGACCCCCGACTCCCCCAGCACTGACCCCTATCATTAATTACCGACCCCCGACTCCCCCAGCACTGCCCCCTCTCAGTAACTACCGACCCCTGACTCCCCCAGTGCTGCCCCCCTCAGTCACTACCGACCCCCGACTCCCCCAGCACTGCCCCCCCTCAGTAACTAACTACCCGAGACTCCCCCAGTGCTGCCCCCTCTCAGTAACTGCCGACCCCCGACTGCCCCAGCGCTGCCCCCTCTCAGGAACTACCGACCCCCGACTCCCCCAGCACTGCCCCCTCTCAGTAACTACCGACCCCCGACTCCCCCAGCACTGCCCCCTCTCAGTAACTACCTACCCCCGACTCCCCCAGCACTGCCCCCTCTCAGTAACTCCCGACCCCCGACTCCCCCAGCACTGCCCCCTCTCAGTAACTACCTTCCCCCGACTGCCCCAGTGCTGCCCACTCTCAGTAACTACCGACCCCTGACTCCCCCAGTGCTGCCCCCTCTCAGTAACTACCTACCCCCGACTCCCCCAGCACTGCCCCCTCTCAGTAACTACCGACCCCTGACTCCCCCAGCACTGCCTCCTCTCAGTAACTACCTACCCCCGACTCCCCCACCGCTGCCCCCTCTCAGTAACTACCTACCCCCCACTCCCCCAGTGCTGCCCCCTCTCAGTAACTACCGACCCCCGACTCCCCCAGCGCTGCCCCCTCTCAGTAACTACCTACCCCCGACGCCCCCAGCGCTGCCCCCTCTCAGTAACTACCTACCCCCCACTCCCCCAGTGCTGCCCCCTCTCAGTAACTACCGACCCCTGACTCCCCCAGTGCTGCCCCCTCTCAGTAACTACCTACCCCCCGACTCCCCCAGTGCTGCCCCCTCTCAGTAACTACCGACCCCCGACTCCCCCAGCACTGCCCCCTCTCAGTAACTACCTACCCCCGACTCCCCCAGTGCTGCCCCCTCTCAGTAACTACTGACCCCCGACTCCCCCAGTGCTGCCCCCTCTCAGTAACTACCTACCCCCGACTCCCCCAGTGCTGCCCCCTCTCAGTAACTACCGACCCCCGACTCCCCCAGTGCTGCCCCCTCTCAGTAACTACCTACCCCCGACTCCCCCAGTGCTGCCCCCTCTCAGTAACTACCGACCCCCGACTCCCCCAGCACTGGCCCCTCTCAGTAACTACCGACCCCTGACTCCCCCAGCGCTGCCCCCTCTCAGTAACTACCGACCCCTGACTCCCCCAGCGCTGCCCCCTCTCAGTAACTACCTACCCCCGACTCCCCCAGCACTGCCCCCTCTCAGTAACTACCGACCCCTGACTCCCCCAGCGCTGCCCCCTCTCAGTAACTACCGACCCCTGACTCCCCCAGCGCTGCCCCCTCTCAGTAACTACCTACCCCCGACTCCCCCAGTGCTGCCCCCTCTCAGTAACTACCTACCCCCCGACTCCCCCAGCACTGCCCCCTCTCAGTAACTACCTACCCCCGACTCCCCCAGCACTGCCCCCTCTCAGTAACTACCGACCCCCGACGCCCCCAGCGCTGCCCCCTCTCAGTAACTACCTACCCCCCACTCCCCCAGTGCTGCCCCCTCTCAGTAACTACCGACCCCCGACTCCCCCAGCGCTGCCCCCTCTCAGTAACGACCTACCCCCGACTGCCCCAGCGCTGCCCCCTCTCAGTAACTACCTACCCCCGACTCCCCCAGTGCTGCCCCCTCTCAGTAACTACCGACCCCTGACTCCCCCAGTGCTGCCCCCTCTCAGTAACTACCGACCCCCGACTCCCCCAGCACTGCCCCCTCTCAGTAACTACCTACCCCCGACTCCCCCAGTGCTGCCCCCTCTCAGTAACTACCTACCCCCGACTCCCCCAGTGCTGCCCCCTCTCAGTAACTACCGACCCCCGACTCCCGCAGTGCTGCCCCCTCTCAGTAACTACCTCCCCCCAACTCCCCCAGTGCTGCCCCCTCTCAGTAACTACCGACCCCCGACTCCCCCAGTGCTGCCCCCTCTCTGTAACTACCGACCCACGACACCCCCAGTGCTGCCCCCTCTCAGTAACTACCTACCCCCGACTGCCCCAGAGCCGCCCCCTCTCAGTAACTACCGACCCCCGACTCCGCCAGTGCTGCCCCCTCTCAGTCACTACCGACCCCCGACTCCCCCAGTGCTGCCCCCTCTCAGTAACTACCGACCCCCGACTCCCCCAGCACTGCCCCCTCTCAGTAACTACCTACCCCCGACTCCCCCAGTGCTGCCCCCTCTCAGTAACTACCTACCCCCGACTCCCCCAGTGCTGCCCCCTCTCAGTAACTACCGACCCCCGACTCCCCCAGTGCTGCCCCCTCTCAGTAACTCCCGACCCCCGACTCCCGCAGTGCTGCCCCCTCTCAGTAACTACCTCCCCCCAACTCCCCCAGTGCTGCCCCCTCTCAGTAACTACCGACCCCCGACTCCCCCAGTGCTGCCCCCTCTCTGTAACTACCGACCCACGACACCCCCAGTGCTGCCCCCTCTCAGTAACTACCTACCCCCGACTGCCCCAGAGCCGCCCCCTCTCAGTAACTACCGACCCCCGACTCCGCCAGTGCTGCCCCCTCTCAGTCACTACCGACCCCTGACTCCCCCAGTGCTGCCCCCTCTCAGTAACTACCTACCCCCGACTCCCCCAGTGCTGCCCCCTCTCAGCAACTACCGACCCCCGACTCCCCCAGAGCTGCCCCCTCTCAGTAACTACCTACCCCCCACTCCCCCAGTGCTGCCCCCTCTCAGTAACTACCGACCCCCGACTCCCCCAGTGCTGCCCCCTCTCAGTAACTACCGACCCCCGACTCCCCCAGCACTGCCCCCTCTCAGTAACTACCTACCCCCGACTCCCCCAGTGCTGCCCCCTCTCAGTAACTACCGACCCCCCACTCCCCCAGTGCTGCCCCCTCTCAGTAACTACCGACCCCCGACTCCCCCAGTGCTGCCCCCTCTCAGTAACTACCGACCCCCGACTCCCCCAGCACTGCCCCCTCTCAGTAACTACCTACCCCCGACTCCCCCAGTGCTGCCCCCTCTCAGTAACTACCTACCCCCGACTCCCCCAGTGCTGCCCCCTCTCAGTAACTACCTACCCCCGACTCCCCCAGTGCTGCCCCCTCTCAGTAACTACCGACCCCCGACTCCCCCAGTGCTGCCCCCTCTCAGTAACTCCCGACCCCCGACTCCCGCAGTGCTGCCCCCTCTCAGTAACTACCTCCCCCCAACTCCCCCAGTGCTGCCCCCTCTCAGTAACTACCGACCCCCGACTCCCCCAGTGCTGCCCCCTCTCTGTAACTCCCGACCCCCGACTCCCCCAGCACTGCCCCCTCTCAGTAACTACCGACCCCCGACTCCCCCAGCACTGCCCCCTCTCAGTAACTACCGACCCCCGACTTCTCCAGCACTGCCCCCTCTCAGTAACTACCTACCCCCCACCTCAGTAGTGTCCCACTCATCTGATGCCAGCTCCATACTGCTGCCCCCCACCGAGCCCTGTGCTCGCCCTGTAATCTGTTATTCACCTCTGTACTTGGAGACACCACGAGAGGATCCGGCTCAGGCATACGTCATAAAAACCTCGATATTTTTAGATTTTGTTCAAGTTTGGAGCTATCAGGATGGCTAAGGGGGGAGCTGTGGGTATCATCAGGATACATTTCCAATTGGGATTCGATAGGTGACAGGAAAACAGCCCGGACAAAGTATGGTGAGGCCAATGTCCTCATGAGGAACATGGACGAGGTTATACAGTGAAAACATAAGGGCATGAGAAACAGAGAATGAAAATGAACAGCAGATTCTTCGGATGGCAGATGTTGTCGGTGGAGCACAGACATTAATGACTGAAGACGAAATGGGGTGAAAGGAAGTTTGTGTTTTCCAGGGTTTTGAAGCTGTCAGATAGGAAACAGTCAGAGAGAGTCACTCGTGTGATGTAAACAGGTTACTGACTGATCCAGATGTAACAAGCTGGTATATGTGGGGAAGTAGGAGATTAGACTCATAGAGTCGCAGAGTAATAGAGCGCGGAAAAAGGCCCTTCGGCCCAAACTGATCCGTGCTGACCATGGCGCTCACTCAGCTAGTTCCAATTGCCCGCATATGGCCCATAGCCCTCTAAACCCTTCCCGTCCGTGTACCTATCCAAATGGTTTTTAAATGTTGTTACTGTTCCTGCCTCAGCCGCTTCCTCCGGCAGCCTACTCCATAAACACACCACTCTCTGTGTGAAGAAGCTGCTCCTCAGGTCCTTTTTAAATCCATCCCCCTCTCACCTTAAACCTATGTCCTCTGCTTTTCAGTTCCCCCTCCTTGGAAAAAGACTATCTGCTTTCATCCTACCTGTGCCCCTCGTGATTTTACATTCTTCAATAAGTTAACCCCTCAATCTCCTACATTCCAAGGAATAAAATCCCATCCTTGCCAATCTCTCACTATCATCGATACGAAGGTGGGTCACGATGTGGACAGTGCGGAGGGCTGTTCTAGGTTACAAAGGGACATTGATAGGATGCAGAGCTGGGCTGAGAAGCGGCAGATGGAGTTTAACCCTGAAAAGTGTGAGGTGATTCATGTTGGAAGGACAAACTTGAAAGCAGAATACAGGGCTAACGGAAAGATTCTTGGCAGTGTGGAAGAGCAGAGGGATCTTGGGGTTCATGTTCACAGTTCCCTGAAAGCTGCCACCTAGGTGGATGGAGTTGTTAAGAAGGTGTATGGTGTATTAGCTTTCATTAATAGAGGGATTGAGTTCATGAGCCATAAGGTTATGCTCTAGCTGTACAAAAGCCTGATTCAGCCACATCTGGAGTATTGTGTCCAGTTCTGGTCGCCTCATTACAGAAAGATGTGGAAATATTGGAAAAGGTGCAGAGGAGATTTACCAGGATGTTGCCTGGAATGGAGGGAAGGTCTTACAAGGAAAGGTTGAGAGAGAGTTAGGGTTTTTGTCTTTAGAACGACGAAGGATGGGAGGTGACTCGACAGAGGTGTACACAATGATCAGAGGTATAGATAGAGTAGACAGCCAGAGACATTTTCCTCAGGTGGAGGTAACTATTACAGGGGGGCATAGTTTTAAAGTGAGTGGATGTAGATATAGGGGAGACGTCAGAGGTGAGTTCTTTACTCAGACAGTGGTCAGGGTGTGGAATGCATTGCTGGAGAGGGGAGTGGAGTCGGCCTCATTAGGGGCATTTAAGTGACTATTAGATAGGCATAAGGATGATAATATAAGTTAGCGGTGAAGGTTAAATAGACCTTAGGTTTCGGGTAAATGTTCAGCACAACATCGTGAACCGAAGCACCTGTACTGTGCTGTACTGTTCTATGTCCTATAACTCAGGCCTTCCAGTCCTGGCAACATCCTCGTAAATCTTCTTTGCACATTTTCCACTTTAACTATGTCTTTCCTACAACAGCGTGACCAAAGCTGTACATAATACTCCAAGTGCAGCCTCACTAACAACTTATACGACAGTAACATAACATCCCAACTCCTATACTCAAAGCTTTGACCAATGAAAGCCAGCATGATAATTGCGTTCTTCACCACCCTGTCTTCCTGTGACGCTGCTTTCAACCAGCTTTCTACTTGTATTCCCAGGTCCCTCTGTTCCACAACACTCCTCAGGACCTTATCATTTACTGTATAATTTCTACCTTGGTTTGACTTTCCAAACTGCAACACATCACACTTACCTGTATTGAATTGCATTTGCTAAAACTCAGCCCACTTCCCCACCTGATCTAGTGATTGTTGATAACCTTCCTCACCATCAATAATACCTTCTAACCTTGTATCCTCCTAAATTATCCACATCAATGGGATAAATGGGAAATTGGGACAGTTTTCTTTTAGAAATGAGATACCTGTAGAGTGTGGAATCTCAAAGGATGTGCCTACCTGGTTGTCTGTCACTTCAATGCAGCACTGTGCTCCCTGGACAACATCTCTGCCTCAGGCTTTCTGCAGTGTTCCAGCAAGGCTCAGTGCAGGGTCGGACCATCACACCCTGGTAATGATCTCCTACAGCCTCTTCTGTCAGGCAGTAGACACAGAAGCCTGAACACACACACCAGGAGCAGCTTCTTTCTGGCCATTATCAGACTGTTGAATGGAGTCTAGTCTCAAATAATGTAACCTGCAATGTAGCCTGTATGCTTCTGAGTCTTTTGATCTGTACATCCTTTGCTTGCTGTGATCTGCCTGTACTGCTCGTAAATAAAGTTTCTCACTGTATTTCAGTGCATGTGACAATAAAATGAAAATCAGAAAGAACAACAACTCATTTTCCACCTGGAGACCCTGCAACCCTATGGACTCAATATCGAGTTCAATAATTTTAGGGCTTGAGCACCTTCTCCAATGTTCTTACCCCAACCCCCATACACCAGGCCCTGCAATCGTTTAGGGGTTGGCCATCACATCTTCACCCACTCATATCCCCATTATCACCTATCTGGAGTTTTTTTCTGAGATAACAAGGTGTAGAGCTAGATGAACACAGCAGGCCAAGCTGCATCATAGAAGCAGGAAGGCTGAAGTTCCGGGCCGAGACCCTTCTTCAGAAATGGGGGAGGACAAGGGAAATCTGAAATAAATAGGGAGACAGGGGGAGGTGGATAGAAGATGGATAGAGGAGACAATCCCTGGCTTACCATAAATGATCCCTTTGTTTGCCTATCCTTTCTCTCTCTCTCTCTCTGTCTGGGCTTTATCTGCAACTTCCTACTCACATTATCCACAACTGTGCCCTCACCTCACCCTGCCTCCCCACATACTCTGCCATCAGCATAAATATCACCTTCTCTTCACTACTTCAGTTCTGGGGAAGGGTCACTGGACTCAAAACGTTAACTCTGTTTCTCTCTTCACACATGCCACCTGACCTGCTGAGTTTCTCCACTAACTTCTGATTTTGATTCAGATCTCCAGGGTCTTCATTTCATTATTTTAGTTTTAGTGACCATTTTAAAGGTTTTTTTGGAAGCAAACTAGGACCTGGTTCAGGGTGGGGCCTGGCTCAGGGTGAGGCCTTGTTTGGGGTGTGGGGCCAGGTGCCTGGTTGACGGTGGGTGCTGGCTTGGGGTGAGGCCTGGATTAGGCTGAGGCCTGGGTGCGGGAGGTGATGGAAACACTGGGATTTGGGAACTTCGATTATCTCTGGGAGCCATTGTTTGGAATTATGTAAAGGGGCTTTTCCATCCAGGATGCCCTGAGGAACCAAAGGTCCCACCCTGAGGCCTAGACAAACGGAAAGCCTCACTCCTTAACAAAGGAACTAAGTTATCTGGTGCAGTTTAATGCTGAATAAACAGCTAATTTGTAGTGTTCACTGTCACTGTGAGGAGGCACTGTTGCTGTTGTGAGGAGATGTTGCTGTTGTGAGGAGATGTTGCTGTATTGTGAGGAGATGTTGCTGTTGTGAGGAGATGTTGCTGTATTGTGAGGAGATGTTGCTGTATTGTGAGGAGATGTTGCTGTATTGTGAGGAGATGTTGCTGTTGTGAGGAGATGTTGCTGTATTGTGAGGAGATGTTGCTGTATTGTGAGGAGATGTTGCTGTTGTGAGGAGATGTTGCTGTATTGTGAGGAGATGTTGCTGTTGTGAGGAGATGTTGCTGTATTGTGAGGAGATGTTGCTGTATTGTGAGGAGATGTTGCTGTTGTGAGGAGATGTTGCTGTATTGTGAGGAGATGTTGCTGTATTGTGAGGAGATGTTGCTGTTGTGAGGAGATGTTGCTGTTGTGAGGAGATGTTGCTGTTGTGAGGAGATGTTGCTGTATTGTGAGGAGATGTTGCTGTTGTGAGGAGATGTTGCTGTATTGTGAGGAGATGTTGCTGTATTGTGAGGAGATGTTGCTGTTGTGAGGAGATGTTGCTGTATTGTGAGGAGATGTTGCTGTTGTGAGGAGATGTTGCTGTATTGTGAGGAGATGTTGCTGTATTGTGAGGAGATGTTGCTGTTGTGAGGAGATGTTGCTGTATTGTGAGGAGATGTTGCTGTATTGTGAGGAGATGTTGCTGTTGTGAGGAGATGTTGCTGTATTGTGGGGAGATGTTGCTGTTGTGAGGAGATGTTGCTGTATTGTGAGGAGATGTTGCTGTATTGTGAGGAGATGTTGCTGTTGTGAGGAGATGTTGCTGTATTGTGAGGAGATGTTGCTGTATTGTGAGGAGATGTTGCTGTTGTGAGGAGATGTTGCTGTATTGTGAGGAGATGTTGCTGTATTGTGAGGAGATGTTGCTGTTGTGAGGAGCTGTTGCTGTATTGTGAGGAGATGTTGCTGTATTGTGAGGAGATGTTGCTGTTGTGAGGAGATGTTGCTGTTGTGAGGAGATGTTGCTGTATTGTGAGGAGATGTTGCTGTTGTGAGGAGATGTTGCTGTATTGTGAGGAGATGTTGCTGTATTGAGAGGAGATGTTGCTGTTGTGAGGAGATGTTGCTGTTGTGAGGAGATGTTGCTGTATTGTGAGGAGATGTTGCTGTTGTGAGGAGATGTTGCTGTATTGTGAGGAGATGTTGCTGTTGTGAGGAGATGTTGCTGTATTGTGAGGAGATGTTGCTGTATTGTGAGGAGATGTTGCTGTTGTGAGGAGATGTTGCTGTATTGTGAGGAGATGTTGCTGTTGTGAGGAGAGTTTGCTGTATTGTGAGGAGATGTTGCTGTTGTGAGGAGATGTTGCTGTTGTGAGGAGATGTTGCTGTATTGTGAGGAGATGTTGCTGTTGTGAGGAGATGTTGCTGTTGTGAGGAGATGTTGCTATATTGTGAGGAGATGTTGCTGTTGTGAGGAGATGTTGCTGTTGTGAGGAGATGTTGCTGTATTGTGAGGAGATGTTGCTGTTGTGAGGAGATGTTGCTGTATTGTGAGGAGATGTTGCTGTATTGTGAGGAGATGTTGCTGTTGTGAGGAGATGTTGCTGTATTGTGAGGAGATGTTGCTGTTGTGAGGAGATGTTGCTGTATTGTGAGGAGATGTTGCTGTTGTGAGGAGATGTTGCTGTATTGTGAGGAGATGTTGCTGTATTGTGAGGAGATGTTGCTGTTGTGAGGAGATGTTGCTGTATTGTGAGGAGATGTTGCTGTATTGAGAGGAGATGTTGCTGTTGTGAGGAGATGTTGCTGTTGTGAGGAGATGTTGCTGTATTGTGAGGAGATGTTGCTGTTGTGAGGAGATGTTGCTGTATTGTGAGGAGATGTTGCTGTTGTGAGGAGATGTTGCTGTATTGTGAGGAGATGTTGCTGTTGTGAGGAGATGTTGCTGTATTGTGAGGAGATGTTGCTGTATTGTGAGGAGATGTTGCTGTATTGTGAGGAGATGTTGCTGTTGTGAGGAGATGTTGCTGTATTGTGAGGAGATGTTGCTGTTGTGAGGAGAGTTTGCTGTATTGTGAGGAGATGTTGCTGTTGTGAGGAGATGTTGCTGTATTGTGAGGAGATGTTGCTGTTGTGAGGAGATGTTGCTGTTGTGAGGAGATGTTGCTGTTGTGAGGAGATGTTGCTGTATTGTGAGGAGATGTTGCTGTTGTGAGGAGATGTTGCTGTATTGTGAGGAGATGTTGCTGTATTGTGAGGAGATGTTGCTGTTGTGAGGAGATGTTGCTGTATTGTGAGGAGATGTTGCTGTATTGTGAGGAGATGTTGCTGTTGTGAGGAGATGTTGCTGTATTGTGAGGAGATGTTGCTGTATTGAGAGGAGATGTTGCTGTTGTGAGGAGATGTTGCTGTTGTGAGGAGATGTTGCTGTATTGTGAGGAGATGTTGCTGTTGTGAGGAGATGTTGCTGTATTGTGAGGAGATGTTGCTGTTGTGAGGAGATGTTGCTGTATTGTGAGGAGATGTTGCTGTTGTGAGGAGATATTGCTGTATTGTGAGGAGATGTTGCTGTATTGTGAGGAGATGTTGCTGTTGTGAGGAGATGTTGCTGTATTGTGAGGAGATGTTGCTGTTGTGAGGAGATGTTGCTGTATTGTGAGGAGATGTTGCTGTATTGTGAGGAGATGTTGCTGTTGTGAGGAGATGTTGCTGTATTGTGAGGAGATGTTGCTGTATTGTGAGGAGATGTTGCTGTTGTGAGGAGATGTTGCTGTATTGTGAGGAGATGTTGCAGTATTGTGAGGAGATGTTGCTGTTGTGAGGAGATGTTGCTGTTGTGAGGAGATGTTGCTGTATTGTGAGGAGATGTTGCTGTATTGTGAGGAGATGTTGCTGTATTGTGAGGAGATGTTGCTGTTGTGAGGAGATGTTGCTGTATTGTGAGGAGATGTTGCTGTTGTGAGGAGATGTTGCTGTATTGTGAGGAGATGTTGCTGTATTGTGAGGAGATGTTGCTGTTGTGAGGAGATGTTGCTGTATTGTGAGGAGATGTTGCTGTATTGTGAGGAGATGTTGCTGTTGTGAGGAGATGTTGCTGTTGTGAGGAGATGTTGCTGTATTGTGAGGAGATGTTGCTGTATTGTGAGGAGTTATTTCTGGGAGATTCAGTGCTGCTTGGAGGGACTGCTTTAGTTGTAATGCTGTGACCGTGACTTTATTGAGGTGATTTCACATTGAGTGGTTTAAAAATGCTGAGGTGATGGGTTAGCATGGAGAGTTTAATTTTACTAAATCTAATTTATTTTGCCAAGGTAGGGACCCCGTGGGGGGGTTTTTCGAGCATTCTGAAGCTATGCAACAAACAAAGGCTGGTAACCTTTCTGTTTGAAGCTGTGTCTGAGATCAATGTGGGCTGGCAGGGACAGGGGCCCAGGCCCCTCAAGGAGTCACAGGCATAGACACCGTCCCGTCAATCTGCGCAAGCTTCGACCAAAATCACTGCTGTACCGAACTAGGTCAGACTGCACCCTCAGAGAGGCTCTCCGTGTAAGGCTAATTACACCTTGTACTAGAGCATAGAGAGCTCTGTCAAACACAGCGAGCTGAGTTTACACTCCACTGTGAGCAATTGGCTGACACAGTCCATTAGTCGTCAGTAGCAACCTCAGACCCTTCACCTTCCCAAAATTATCATCGGCTCGAAGCCTGATCACCATCAGACTCTGGTCACATGGGCGAAACATGATGGACAATGCACATTCTGTACAAAAATCTACTCAAGTTTAATTTTCAAACAAACTCTGCAAGTTATCTGTTTTGGATCACAAGATTCACAATTTGGCCACTGTTCTAGAAATTTCCAGTGGGCTACAATAAACATTCACCTTGTGGAATTGTACAGGACCTGGGTGAGCTTGTGGATGGAATGTAGGGTGTGGTTTTAGTCTCCTTACCTGAGAGCAGGATGTTCTGGCTGTGTAGGGAATGCAGCAAAGGTTCACCACAATGTGGTCTCCTCTACATTGGGGGAATGAAGCGTAGACTAGAGAACTGCTTCACAGAACATCTACGTTCTGCATGCAATAAATGACCCTGAGTTTCCAGTTGCTGCTTCTTTAACACACCATCCTGTTCCCTGGGCGACATCCCTGTCTCTGGCTTTCTTCAGTGTTCCAGCGAAACTCAGTGCAAGCTGGAGCAACAACGCCTCATTTTCCACTTGGGGACCCTACGGCCCTCCGAACTCAATATTGAGCTCAATAATTTTAGGGCCTGAGCCCTCCCATGTCCCAGCCCCCACCCCACACACCAGGCTTTGTTATCACATGAGATGTTACCACAAACAACGCATTGTCAGCCAGCAAATACCACCATCAACAGCTCTTCCATTCTCCGAGACTCACCTTTACCCATTCCTTTGTCTCCCAACTGTTTTTCTCTCTCTTTGCTCTGTCTCCACCTGTCATTTACTCTCCCCCTTCCCCTCACCCCATCTTCGATATAAACACCCCCCTATCCTAGCTACCATCAATCCTGAAGAAGGGTCACTGGACTGGAAACGTTAACTCTGTTTTCTCTCCCACTGATGCTGCTAGACCTGCTGAGCTTTTCCAGCAACTTCTGTATGTTTTTGTTTCCCAGGGTGATTGCTGGGATGGCAGGGGCTGTCGTATGAGGAGAGGCTGGTTCAGTTAGAGTTGTATTCACTGGAGTCTCATAGAAACCTATAAAGGTCGAGCAGGTCTGGACAGGACACACACCAGAGGCTGTCCCCGACAGCGGGAGTCCAGAACCAGGGCTCACAGTCTAAGGACAAGGGGTAGACCATTTAGGGCGATCATGATGAGAAATATCTTCACTCAGAGAGCAGGGAACCTGTGGAATTCTCTGCCACAGAAAGTGTTTGAGGCCAAAACATTGAATGCTTTTGAAAAAGAATTAGATTTAGTTCATAGGGCTAAGGGATAAAAAGTTATGGGGAGAAAGTGGGAACAGGAGACTGAGCTGGATGATCATACTGAATTGTAGAGCAAACTCGATGGGCTGAATGGCCTTACTCCAGCTCCTGTTTTTTATTTTGCTGCTTATTTTTGCTGCTAATTTGTCCTGCAAATCAACTAGGAGACTAGATTTTGCCGCCAAACCTGAACTGACAACCAAGGAGCTGTGTTCAAAACACGTGCTCAGGCTAATAGATCCATCGCTAATGTCACTGACCAACAGAGCCTCAAACAGAGAGATACACACAGGGTTAGGGACACAAGGTTAGAGACAGGGAGAGACACAGGGATAGAGACACGGGGATAGACACAGGAAAAGAGACACAGGGATAGAGACACAGGGATAGAGAAACAGGGATAGAGACACAGGGATAGAGACAGGGAGAGACACAGCAATTGAGACACAGGGATAGAGACACAGGAAAAGAGACACAGGGACAGATACAGGAAAAAGACACAGGAATTGAGACACAGGGAGAGAGACACAGGGAGACAGACAGGGAGAGACACAGCAATTGAGACACAGGGATAGAGACACAGGAAAAGAGACACAGGGACAGATACAGGAAAAAGACACAGGGATAGAGACACAGCATAGAGAGACACAGGGATAGACACATAGGGATAGACTCAGGGGATAGAGACACAGGGTTAGAGACACAGGGATGAGACACAGGGATAGAGACACAGGGAGAGACACTGCAATAGAGACACAGGGAGAGAGACACCGGGTTAGAAACACAGGTTTAGACTCAGGAATAGAGACATAGGGAGAGAAACACAGGGAGAGGGGCACGGGGATAGAGACACAGGGTAGACACAGGGATAGAGACACAGGGAGAGGGACACTGGGATAGAGACACAGGGATAGAGACACAGGGATAGACACAGGGAGAGAGACACAGGGAGAGAGACACAGGGAGAGAGACACTGGGATAGAGACACAGGGAGAGAGACACAGGGATAGTGACATGGAGAGACACAGGGAGAGAGACACAGGGAGAGAGACACTGGGATAGAGACACAGGGAGAGAGACACAGGGAGAGAGACACTGGGATAGAGACACAGGGATAGAGACACAGGGAGAGAGACACTGGGATAGAGACACAGGGAGAGAGACAGGGAGAGAGACACAGGGATAGAGACACAGAGATAGAGACACAGGGAGAGAGACACTGGGATAGAGACACAGGGAGAGAGACACAGGGAGAGAGACACTGGGATAGAGACACAGGGAGAGAGACAGGGAGAGAGACACAGGGAGAGAGACACAGGGATAGAGACACAGGGATAGAGACAGGGATAGAGACACAGGGAGAGAGACACTGGGTTAGAGATACAGGGAGAGAGACACAGGGATAGATACACGGGGATAGAGACACTGGGATAGAGACACGGGGAGAGAGACACAGGGAGAGAGACACAGGGAGAGAGACACAGGGATAGAGTCACTGGGATAGAGACACAGGGAGAGAGACACAGGGATAGAGACACAGGGATAGAGTCACAGGGATAGACACACGGGGAGAGAGACACAGGGAGAGAGACACAGGGATAGAGACACTGGGATAGAGACACAGGGATAGAGACACAGGGAGAGAGACACAGGGATAGAGACACAGGGATAGTGACATGGGGATTGAGACACTGGGATAGAAACACTGGGTTAGAGACACAGGGAGAGGGTCACGTTGATGGTGACACTGTATTAAAGGCACAGGGATTCACACGGGGAGAGAGACACGTGAATAGGGACAGGGAGAGACACAGAGCTGGAGACACAGGGAGGGACACAGATAGAGACACAGGGAGAGACACAGAGCTAGAGACACAGGGAGGGGCACAGAGAGACACACAGGTAGAGTATCAATGAGAGAAACATGGGAGAGAGACAAAGGGACAGATACACTTGGACAGGGTCAGGGAGCGAGATACAGAGAGAGACATAGGGATAGACACAATACACAGGGTGAGACACAGTGAGGGACACAGAGACAGACACAGGGATATACAAAAGGTAGTCACAGGGAAAGGTGATAGCAGGCCCAGATAATGTTCAGACATTTCGAGTCCAAATCCCTCCATGGCATGTGGTGGAATGTGAATTCAAGAAATATCTGGAATTAAGAATCTAATGATGACCATGAATCCATTGTTGATTGTTGGACAAACCCGTCTGGTTCATTATTGTCCATTAGGGAAGGAAACTGTCCTGTGGGCAATTAGAGATGGGCAATAAATGCTGCCTGGTCAGTGACGTCCTCATCCTGTTAATGAATAAAAACAGCCACAGTTGCTAGGTTGAAACTCACTGTGTAATGGACCACTAACATGATGAAAACTCCTTTAATCTTAAAGAGTTTTTCACTGCACATTTTTTGAACTCTAGCTACAGTCTGCTTTTAACAACAGAACAAAGACCAACCATCGAGCTCATCCTGTTTCTCATCCAAATTTCCTCAAATCCCCATTGACAAAAAGAATCTTGTATTTACCTGAAACAAACCCCATTCAAGTTTATAAAATTTGTCTTGTTGTGTCATCATTAACTTCAAACAGATTCCGAAGTCCACTGCCTTTCAACATCTGCTATGGCCTGGGCTGTATTTCTGGGCAGAACATTCACTGACCTCTAACTTTCGTACCAAGAGATATCTACTCTTCTGGTTTGATGAGAGCGCTAAAGCTCTTTATGCGCCAGTTTTTTTCAGGTGTGTGTGTGTGAAGTCACAAAGATCACCTCAGGTTTAAATATAAAAAATAATACCCTTGACTTTGATGCCAAAGAGTTGATTTCACAAGCAGAGGTTTGGCAAACCCTCCCTGGCCCTGCCAACAGCCCAGAGGCAAGGACAGTACCAGTCTGCCTCTGTCTTCCCAGCTTGTGATACACTCTGCCTGACAGACCCAGAGCATTTCAACTTCACCCCAGGTCAGAATCTGAGGAACATTCCAAATATTGAGACACTATTTGTCCCGGAACACCTCAGCCCAGGGTTTGGGGCAGATAGTGGTTCCTGGTCAATGTGTCTTTCTTGTCACAGGGTGGGTAAGATCTGTGCTCATCAGATAATCCCTTCGCCAACACATCCGTCACCACAAAGAATCATAGCACCACCCAGGGTCTCAGCATTGGAGCCAGTTGGACCTGCTCATCACACAAAGCTGGGAGCAGGCCAGTGTCCTCCAAACTCAACCATAGCCTGCCCAGCTTGCAAAGGGGATCAGCAGTAAAGTGAGCATTACTGCTCCACTCCTACATACACCTCTACTTCCCCTCACAGTGTCCTCACTGTGTCACTCCACACCAGCAATGTCTCCTTTTACAGCTGCTACCACGTTGACCCAGGTTCAATTCCAGCCTCGGGCGACTGTCTGTGTGGAGTTTGCACATTCTTCCCGTGTCTGGGTGGGTTTCCTCCGGCTTCCTCCCACAGTCCAAAGATATGCAGGCTGGGTAGATTATAGGGGATGGGTCTGGGTGGGATGCTCCAAGGGGCAGTGTAGACTTGTTGGGCTGAAGGGCCTGTTCCCACACTGTAGGGATTCTATGATTCTATGAAGTGCTATTTGCACAGTTGCTGGTTCGTGCAGTTGGGAGGGTGTGGTCAAGTTACAGAGCAACTAGAACTAGGGGGGCTGTGCACAAATGGAGAATTGGCCAGCAACAAGGAGCTGATTGGTCTGTGGGTTCATGGCCAGTTATCAGTGGCAAAGGCCTTCCGTCTGGCAACAAAATGGAATTGGCTGTCAAGAGTTGAAAACTTAGCTACCAGAAAGTTCAGGTATCAGACTTCTGGAAGGGAACGGCTTGTTTGTACTCTGCAGGAAAAAAATCTCAAACCTGAGGTTTCCTCTCATTCATTGCCATAAGCTGTGGCCTTTAACCAATAAAGCCAGACACTTCATAAATAGTGAACCACTTGCTTTGCGCCTCCTGTGGCACGTGACACTACTTGGAGAAGGAAAATCAAGAACAGCAAGTCCTGACAAGCCAAAAGGATCATCTCAGTAATAGTAATAGTGAGGTTTGATTTCCAGCACATTACCCCCAGCGAGGCCTGACACTGACTTTAATCATCTGTGAGATGCCAGAAGCATTTGTACAAGATTCTGATGTGATCTGACAGGGGCAACACCGAGAGATTGTTGCCCAGTGGGCTGGGTCCTGGGGAGGGAGAGCATCCTTTCAGATTGTGTTCAGGACACTGAAATGGGGGAATCTTTGGAATTGCCTCACCCAGAGGATTATTGAGAATTATCAGAAGATTGAGTCCTGCGACTAACTGATGTTGGAGCATGAAGAGATCTAAAGATTGGGCAAGGAAGTGGAACAGTAGGTCAACCAGGATCAGGTTGTATCATGGAACAGGGTCAAGAAGCTGAAGGGCCTACTCCTGATAGGATCCATAGTGTATGGATAGAGGCCATTTGGCCCAACAAGTCCATAGTGACTCACCCTCCTACCCTATAAACCTACATTTCCCATTATCCGTGTTAAATATCCTTATCTTTTCATTCAGTAAGAAGTTGGGTCCTGTCTAAAACACAAAAACAAGGGTGACTGAAATTACCTTTTTACACATCAGACTCAAATTTATGTCCCTGACTCTGTGAGCATTTCTGTCACAGTATTATTGGTGTATTCCTGTTCAAACGGATTTGTCGTGTTGTTATCACCTGAAGATTGAACTTGGGGAAGTTATTGAGTGAGAAAGTGTGAAGAAGCTGAATTATAGCCTATTGGGATGAAACAAGCCAGCCCTGGTCTATCAGTGCTCTGTCACTTCATATAACATACTTCATCCATCTCCCTCAGACCGTCACTTCCCAGTGAGTCACCCCTCATCAGCAGCATCCCCTACCCCCAACTCACACATGCACACCGGGGAGGCGATAGCCTCATGGGATTATCACTAATCTGTTAATCCAGAGATCCAGATAATGTTCTGGGGATCCAGTTTCGAATCCCGTCATGGCAGATGGTGGAATCTGAATATTTGGAATTAAGAGTTTAACAATGACTGTGAATCTGTTGCCAATTGTCGGAAAAACCCATCTGGCTCACTAATTTGTCCTTTGGGGGGAAGGAAACCGCCATCCTTACCCGGTCTGACCTACATGTGACTCCAGACCCACAGCAATGTGGTTGACTTTAAACTGCCCTCTGGGCAATTAGGGATGGTCAATAAATGCTGCCCTTAGCCAGCGAGGCCTTCACCCTGTGAATGAATAAAGAAAAAGCACACTTACGCTCACACACTTACACTCACTCTCACACTTACACTTACACTTACTCTCACACTTACACTTACACTTACTCTCAAACATGCAAAACCAATCACAGGCAAAGCCTGTTTCTGCCCATCAATGTGTCTGCTCCTTGTTCTGTGAAAAAACAGCTACATGGTGATCAGGTAATCGGGTGATCAAGTGGGTGTGGTGATCTTGAGGCGTGGGCTGATCGGATGAGTGTGGTGATCAGGTGAGTTTGATGATCAGGTGAGTGTGGTGTTCTTGAGGCATGGGCTGATTGGATGAGTGTGGTGATCAGGTGAGTGTGGTGATCGGGTGATAAATGATGATCTGGTGAATGCGTGTAGTTTGCCAGAGTGAGACTCTCCAACAATTCTGAGCCTTATTGGTGAATAAGAGGAAACTTAGAACCAGTTTCCTTCCCAAACGACTGACCAGGGGCTGTCAGAAATGACTCCCCCGCTGAAATCCTCATAACCCTGCCATCCTACTTCACCCACGCTCGATCTGTCCCACCCACACACCACCTTCCGGTGCTCAACCACACGATCATTACTGAGCAGAAACCGGCCATGAGGTGCAATGTGTCATTCCGAACTCTGGCCTTTCCTCATCATCCTGCCATTCTCCTCTCTTCAGATAACCACACAGAAAGAGTTTTACACTTGAGTGGTTGGGGTCTGGAGTGTACTGTCTGAGAGTGTGGGAAGGAGTGTGGGGCTTGGTGATTTGTGAAAGCAGAGAGCCTGTACAGATGGATTAAGTGAACAGCTTTTCCTCTCTTGTGACCATTCGACAGGCAGGATCCTGTTGGACCCTATGAAGTTACTGGAGAGCCAGCGAGCATTCTGCCCTTCCTCTCTCAGAGAAGTCCATCCTGAATTTAAACACAAGGAGGGACTGGGTGGGTGGGGGTGGGGGTTTGCGGGTCAATGGCGAGGTGCTCACATGGCATTATGATGAACATGTCCATCAGAAGCAGGTCCTGGATGCTGAGTCACTGGGGAAGAGCGAGCTGCAAAGTGAGGTCTATGTGGTGAGTAATTGCATTCAGTTGTCAGAAGGAGCTCCCGTCACTCTCCACACCCTGAGCTCCAACATATGGCTTGTACAAGTTGAACATTATCTTCCTATTCCTCAACTTTGTTGCTGCAATTTCACACACTTCAGGGTGAGACCACAGCTGGGCTATTATGCACAGTTTTAGTCTCCTTATCTGACCGTGTTCTGGCTACATAGGAAATATAAGAAAGGTTGACCTCAGACTGATTCCTGCGATAACAAGTGAGGAGAGATTGTGGAGTGCATTCGCTGGAGTTTGGAGGAATGATGGGGAATCTCTCAGAAGCCTAGAATTTTCTAACGGGATTAGTCAGGGTAAACAATGGAAGGATGTTCCCAATGACCAGGGAATCTGGAACCAGGGATCACAGTCTAAAGATAGAGGGTAAGCCATTTAGGGCTGAGATGAAGAGAAATGCCTTTACCCAGAGAGTCGGGGGGGTGCTGTGCAATTCACAACCACAGAAAGTGGCCAAATTATTGAATATTTCCGAGCAGGAGTTAAGTATAGCTTTTAGGGCTAAAGGGAACATAGAGTATGGGGGGAGAAAGCAGAAACAGGAGGCCGAGTTGGATGATCAGGCATGATCATATTGAATGGCAGAACAGACTTGAAGGGCTGAATGGTCTACTGCTGCTCCTATTTTCTATGTTCCTCTGCCCAATTTAAACAAGCTGAAAATTTTGCTTCATTAGGCATTGTCTCACCTGTCATTCATTGTTTTTGTGGAGATATATTCCCCAGGTCCCTCTACCCAAGTCCCTTTTAGTATCATGGCGTTTAGTTTATATTCCCTTCCTTCTTCCTTCCAGCCAAAGTGCATCACTTCACACTTCTCTGCATTAAATTGCTCCCATTTCTTGTCTGCCCCTTCTCTCAGCTCCTTACATCACTGTGAATACTGTCACTGTCCTTCCCTCAGTTCACAGCACACCCATACACTGTGTGCAGCTTGTAGAGCTGGGCTCTGCTTGTCCCACTCAGTAACGTCCATCAGATGCAAACTGACATGACCTTGGCCTGCTGCTTGGCCTGCTGTGTTCATCCAGCCTCACATTTTATTATCTTGGAATCTCCAGCATCTGCAGTTCCCATTATCTCTGACATGACCCTCCCTTTGCTGGTTCTTACCCAAATCCAGCCCACAGCCTGAATTTCAGAAGACAGCTCCTTTCTTTGCCTGTCTTCGTTTCATACTTTATTATCAGGGATGCCCTTTCCTACATTTACCAAACTGATCTCGGAGGATTTAGAACATAGAACATAGAACATTACAGCACAGTACAGGCCCTTCAGCCCTCGATGTTGTGCCGACCTGTCATACCGATCTCAAGCCCATCTAACCTACACTATTCCATGTACGTCCATATGCTTATCCAATGACGACTTAAATGTACCTAAAGTTGGCGAATCTACTACCGTTGCAGGCAAAGCGTTCCATTCCCTTACTACTCTCTGAGTAAAGAAACTACCTCTGACATCTGTCCAATATCTTTCACCCCTCAATTTAAAGCTATGCCCCCTCGTGCTCGCTGTCACCATCCTAGGAAAAAGGCTCTCCCTATCCACTCTATCTAACCCTCTGATTATCTTATATGTTTCAATTAAGTCACCACTCAACCTTCTCCTCTCTAACGAAAACAGCCTCAAGTCCCTCAGCCTTTCCTCGTAAGACCTTCCCTCCATACCAGGCAACATCCTAGTAAATCTCCTCTGCACCCTTTCCAAAGCTTCCACATCCTTCTTATAATGCGGTGACCAGAACTGTACACAATACTCCAAGTGTGGCCGCACCAGAGTTTTGTACAGCTGCAGCATAACCTCTTGGTTCCGGAACTCGATCCCTCTATTAATAAAATCTAAAACACTGTATGCCTTCTTAACAGCCCTGTCAACCTGGGTAGCAACTTTCAGGGATCTGTGTACATGGACACCGCGATCTCTCTGCTCATCTACACTACTAAGAATCTTAGCATTAGCCCAGTACTTTGCATTCCGGTTACTCCTACCAAAGCGCATCACCCCACATTTGTCTGCATTAAACTCCATTTGCCACCTCTCAGCCCAGCTCTGCAGCTTATCTATGTCTCTCTGCAACCGACAACATCCTTCATCTCTATCCTCAACTCCACCGACCTTAGTGTCATCTGCAAATTTACTAACCCATCCTTCTACGCCCTCATCCAGGTCATTTATAAAAATGACAAACAACAGTGGACCCAACACCGACCCTTGCGGTACACCACTCGTAACTGGTCTCCAGGATGAACATTTCCCATCAACTACCACCCTCTGTCTTCTTTCAGCAAGCCAATTTCCGATCCAAACTGCTATATCTCCCACAATTCCATTCCTCTGCATTTTGTACAATAGCCTATTGTGGGAAACCTTATCGAACGCCTTGCTGAAATCCATATACACCACACTAACCGGTTTACTCTCATCTACCTGTTTGGTCACCTTCTCAAAGAACTCAATAAGGTTTGTGAGGCACGACCTTCCCTTCACAAAACCGTGCTGACTATCCCTAATCAATTTATTATTTTCTAGATGATTATAAATCCTATCCCTTATAACCTTTTCCAACACTTTACCAGTAAATGAGGTAAGGCTCTGGTCTATAATTACCAGGGTTGTCTCTACTCCCCTTCTTGAACAGGGGAACCACATTTGCTATCCTCCAGTCGTCTGGCAATATTCCTGTAGACAATGACGAGTTAAAGATCAATGTCAAAGGCTCGGCAATCTCCTCCCTGGCTTCCCAGAGGATCCGAGGATAAATCCCATCTGCCCCAGGGGACTTATCTATCTTCACCCTCTGAAGGATTTCTAATACCCCTTCCTTGTGAACCTCAATCCCACCTAGTCTTGTAGTCTGTATGTCAGTATTCTCGACAACATTGTCGTTTTCTAGAGTGAATACTGTTGAAAAATATTCATTTAGCGCTTCCCCTATCTCATCTGACTCCACACACAACTTACCACTACTATCCTTGATTGGCCCTAATCTTACTTTCATCATTCTTTTATTCCTTAACTACCTATAGAAATCCTTCGGGTTTACCCGGATCCTAGCCGCCAACAACTTCTCATGTCTCCTCCTGGCTCTTCTGAGCTCTCTCTTTAGGTCTTTCCTGGCCATCTTGTAACCCTCAAGTGCCCTAACTGAGCCTTCACATCTGATCCTAACATAAGCCTTCTTCTTCCTCTTGACCAGAGATTCCACCTCCTTCGTAAACCACGGCTGCCGTGCTCTACAGCTTCCTCCCTGCCTGACAGGTACATACTTATCTAGGAATCACAGGAGGTTTTCCTTGAATAGGGTCCACATTTCTAATGTGCCCATTCCCTGCAGTTTCCTTCACCATCCTATGCTCCCTAAATCTGCCCAATCTCATCGTACCTGTTTGGTCATTCCACAATCTTCACAATGATGATCAAAAATGTAATTGCTGTCTGCCCATCCAATTTCCTGGATTTGTTGTGACAGGCTAATTTATTCAGACATATTGTCTTTAGCTTTAATTTCTTCCAAAATTTAGTTGCTGTCCCTTCAGTCACTAATGCCTGTTGCCATGGAGTCACAGAGAGCACAGTGCAAGGCCCTTCAGCCCATCAGGTTACTGCCAGTCAAAAATAACCACCTCACTAACTGTAAAACCAATTACAAACACTTAGCCGATAGCCTTGTATCTATCGACAACAAAATCCTTCTTCACTGTGAGGGAACATTGCCAGAGGAGCTGAGGGGATATTTGTTCTCGGGGACACATTAAGAGCTGGGAATAAGTTATTGTAATATAATAAAATGTGAGGCTGGATGAACACAGCAGGCCCAGCAGCATCTCAGGAGCAGAAAAGCTGACGTTTCGGGCTCAGACCCTTCATCAGAGTGGGGGAGGGGGTGAGGGTTCTGGAATAAATAGGGAGAGAGGCGGAGGCGGACCGAAGGTGGAAAGAAAAGAAGATAGGTGGAGAGGAGAGTATAGGTGGAGAGGTAGGGAGGGGATAGGTCAGTCCAGGGAAGACGGACAGGTCAAGGAGGTGGGATGAGGTTAGTAGGTAGGAGATAGAGGTGCGGCTTGGGGTGGGAGGAAGGGATGGGGGGTGAGAGGAAGAACAGGTTAGGGAGGCAGAGACAGGCTGGACTGGTTTTGGGATGCAGTGGGTGGAGGGGAAGAGCTGGGCTGGTTGTGTGGTGCAGTGGGGGGAGGGGACGAACTGGGCTGGTTTTGGGATGTGGTGGGGGAAGGAGAGATTTTGAAGCTGGTGAAGTCCACATTGATACCATTGGGATGCAGGGTTCCCAAGTGGAATATGAGTTGCTGTTCCTGCAACCTTTGGGTGGCATCATTGTGGCACTGCTGGAGGCCCATGATGGACATGTCATCTAAAGAATGGGAAGGGGAGTGGAAATGGTTTGCGACTGGGAGGTGCAGTTGTTTATTGCGAACCGAACGGAGGTGTTCTGCAAAGCGGTCCCCAAGCGTCCGCTTGTTTTCCCCAATGTAGAGGAAGCCACACCGGGTACAATGGATACAGTATACCACATTGGCAGATGTGCAGGTGAACCTCTGCTTAATATGGAAAGTCATCTTGGGGCCTGGGGTGAGGGAGGAGGTGTGGGGACAAGTGTAGCACTTCCTGCGGTTGCAGGGGAAGGTGCCGGGTGTGGTGGGGTTGGAGAGCAGTGTGGAGCGAACAAGGGAGTCAAGGAGAGAGTGGTCTCTCCGGAAAGCAGACAGGGGTAGGGATGGAAAAATGTCTCGCAATAACCACCAAAAGACAATCCCCCTCGTCCTCACACACCACCCTACCAACCTCCTATACAACGCATCATCCTCCGACACTTCCGCCATCTACAATCCGACCCCACCACCAAAGACATTTTTCCATTCCCACCCTTGTCTGCCTTTCAGAAAGAACACTCTCTCGGGGACTCCCTTGTCCGCTCAACACTCCCCTCCAGCCTCACCACACCCGGCACCTTCCCCTGCTCCCACACCTGCTCCCTCAACCCCATCCCAGACCCCAAGATGACTTTCCATATCAAGCAGATGTTCACCTGCACATCTGCCAATATGGTATACTGCATCCACTGTACCCGGTGTGGCTTCCTCTACATTGGGGAAACCAAGCGGAGGCTTGGGGACCGCTCTGCAGAACACCCACGCTCAGTTCGCA
Organism: Stegostoma tigrinum; assembly: GCF_030684315.1. Classification (NCBI taxonomy): domain Eukaryota; kingdom Metazoa; phylum Chordata; class Chondrichthyes; order Orectolobiformes; family Stegostomatidae; genus Stegostoma; species Stegostoma tigrinum. Next base: position 106,606,008 of record NC_081360.1, read on the forward strand.
ATAAACAACTGCACCTCCCATTCCTTAGACGTCATGTCCACCCTGGGCCTCCTGCAGTGCCGCAATGATGCCACCCGAAGGTTGCAGGAACAGCAACTCATATTCCGCTTGGGAATCCTGCAGCCCAATGGTATCAATGTGGATTTCATAAGCTTCAAAATCTACCCTCCCCCACTGCATCCCAAAACCAGCCCAACTCGTCTCCACCTCCCTAACCTGTTCTTCCTCTCACCTACTCCCCCCTCCCATCTCAAGCCGCACCTCCATTTCCTACTTACTAACCTCATCCCGCCTCCTTGACCTGTCCGTCTTCCCTGGACTGACCTATCCCCTCCCTACATTCCCACCTTTACTCCCCTCTCTACCTATCTTCTTCTCTATCCATCTTCAGTCCACCTCCTCCTCTCTCCCTATTTATTTCAGAATACTCTCCCCATCCCCCTTTTCTGATGAAGGGTCTAGGCCCGAAACGTCAGCTTTTGTGCTCCTAAGATGCTGCTGGGCCTGCTGTGTTCATCCAGCCCCACACTTTGTTATCTAGGATTCTCCAGCGTCTGCAGTTCCCATTATCTCTGATGGATAGAAGAATGTTTTTTTCTGACTGGGGCTCTATGCCCAGTGGTCTTCCACAGGGATCAGTGCTGGGACCCCTGTTGTTTGTAATATACATATATAAATGATGCGGTGGAGAATATAAGTGGCCTGATGAGTATGTTTGCGGATGACACAAATATTGGAGGAGCTGAGGAAGGTGAGGAGGATTACCAGAGGAAGCAGTAGGATATAGATAGGCTGGAGACTTGCACATAGAAATGGTAGATGGAGTTTAATTTGGACAAATGTGAGGTGATGCACTTTGGAATGCCCAGTGCAGGAGGGAAGTATACAGTAAATGGCAGAAAATAGAGAAGCGGATTCAGGAACAGCTTCTTCTCAGCCCTTATCAGACTGATGAATGGGCTTTCTAACTTCAGATAACGTTGACCTTGCCTCGCACACACCCTTTGTGATGTAATCTGTATGGCTCTCTAAGTTTCCGTTTTCTCCCTATGATCTGTATGTCCTTGCTTACAATGATCTGCCTGTATTGTTTAAAAACAAATCTTTTCACTGTACTTAGGTACATGTGACTACAATAAATCAAATCAAAAACCCTGATTAGCATCAACAAATTTTCTCCGCATGGACGGCTGCATGGCAGATGCAGTTTAATGTGGATAAATGTGTGGTTATACACTTTGGTGGCAAGAACAGGAAGGCAGATTACTATCTCAATGGAGTCAAGTTAGGTAAAGGGGAAGCACAACAAGATCTAGGAGTTCTTGTACATCAGTCAATGAAAGCAAGCATGCAGGTACAGCAGGCAGTGAAGAAAGCTAATAGCATGCTGGCCTTCATCACAAGAGGAATTGAGTATAGGAGCAAAGAGGTCCTTCTGCAGCTGTACAGGGCCCTGGTGAGAGCGCACCTGGAGTATTGTGTGCAGTTTTGGTCTCCTAATTTGAGGAAGGACATTCTTGCTATTAAGGGAGTGCAGCATAGGTTCACAAGGTCAATTCCCGGAATAGCGGGACTATCGTATGTTGAAAGATTGGAGCGACTGGGCTTGTATACTCTTGAGTTTGGAAGGATGAGAAGGGATCTGATTGAGACGTATAAGATTATTAAGGGATTGGACACTGTGGAGGCAGGAAGCACGTTTCTGCTGATGGGTGAGTCTAGGACCAGAGGACACAGTTTAAAAATAAGGGGTAGGTCATTTAGAACAGAGTTGAGGAAAAACTTCTTCACCCAGAGAGTGGTGGATATATGGAATGCTCTGCCCCAGAAGGCAGTGGAGGCCAACTCTCTGGATGCTTTCAAGAAAGAGATAGACAGAGCTCCTAAAGATAGTGGAATCAAGGGTTATGGGGATAAGGCAGGAACAGGATATTGATTGTGGATGATCAGCTATGATCATAATGAATGGTGGTGCTGGCTCGAAGGGCCGAATGGCCTACTCCAGCACCTATTGTCTATTGTCTATTGTCTATTTATTCATTCACTGGATGAGGGCATCACTGACCAAGCAGCATTTATTGCCCATTCCAGCTAAGAGTCAATCACATTGCTGTGGGTCTGGAGTCACATGTAAGAACCCATCCTTCCGTAGAGAGCATTAGTGAACCAAATGGGTTTTTCCAGACAATCAACAGTGGATTCATGGTCATCATTAGATTGTTAATTCCAGATTTTCATAATTGAATTCAAATTCCACCATCAGCTGTGGCGGGATTCGAACCCAGAACATTATCTGGGTCTCTGGATAAACAGTCCATTAATAATATCTCGAGGTCGTGGCTTTCCCTGCAGAGGGGAGGCAATGGCCTGGTGGAATTAGAGAGTAGGATACAGAGGGATCCAGGCATACAGGTCAACGGTTTTCTGTCGACACAGGTGGGTAACGTGGTCAAGAAACTATGCGTCATGTTTGCCTTCATCAGTCAGGGCATAGAGTATAAAAATTGGCGAGTCATGTTACCGCTGTAATGCATGATAGTCGGACCACATTTGGAATACTGCATACAGTTCTGGTCACCTCCCTATCAGAAGGATGTGGAGGCTTTGAAGAGGTGACAGAAATGGATGACCAGGATGTTGCCTGGTTTGGAGAGTATTAGCTAAAAGGCGAGGATAGATAAACTTGGCCTGTTTTCACTTCAACTTCAGAGGCTGCAGGAACAACCTGATAGACATTTACAAAATTATGAAAGAAGCCAGGGTAAAATGGTTAGAGACTTTCTCCCAGGGTAGAAATGTCAGTTCCAGGGGGTATAGGCTTATGGTGGAAGTGGGGGGGGGGAGTGTAGTTTAAAGGTGACGTGAGAGGCAGGATTTTTACACAGAGTGTGGTAAGTACCTGGAATGTGTTGCCAGCGGAGCTGGTGGAGGCAGGTTCAGTAGCAATGATACAGGAACAGGCAGGGAATAGAGGGATACAGACAGCATAGAGGCAAAAAGGCTTTTAATTCAGAAAGGCATCATTTGTAAGCACAGTCCTGGTGGGCCGAAGGGCCTGTTGCTGTGCAGTGCTGTTCTTTGTTCTTTGAGACATTGTCTCAGCCTCACCGTTCCTGACTCCCATTGGGACAGGACACTTTTCTGGGAGCCACAATCAGGGAGTTGCTATGGAATAACTGCAGCTCCTTAAACTCTCAACCCAGGCAAAGTGTTAATATTGCAGGTGAGATATTAATATAGAGGCAGCATAATAATGCGAGAGGCAGGATATGGGGTTGGAATATTAAAGGAGTTAAATTTTCCTGGCCTTTGGGGCAGTTTGCAGAAGTGTCTAGGAGTATCATTAGTTTTATTAATAGGGGCACAAGAGCACAAGAGCAGGGAGGTGTCGCTGAACTTGTACAAGGCCCTGGTTAGACCCCAGCTGGAGTATTGTGTACAGTTGTGGGGTGCAGTGAGGAATAAGTCTTCTGTTATGAAATGGACAGGGTGGAGAGTGGGCTGATGTGCAATCTCTTTCACTACCCTACTTATGACGTGAATTAGGAGCAGCGGGCCATTCAGCACTTCAAGCCCATTCTATAAGATCATGACTGATACATTAGTGTTTCAAACCCCATATCACCATCTCCCCAGAATAAGAGGGGCAGCCAATGTCTGAGATCATTAATGCACAATTTCTGTTTGCTCTTTGGACTGTGAGGAGGGTCTGGAATTGATTCTGCGTTTGGAAGACCAGGATTTGCTTGGCTCACAGTAACGATAAGGAACCAATAACACACCAGGAGTTGATGGGAAAGCAACAACACAGTGCCAGTGTCTTCAGCTTTATGATACATAATAGACTCTTTATGCCATTTCCATTTACTTAGGGGCCAATCAAGCTTGCTTAAATAGCAATCACATATTACTTATTAATAAGCCGAATCTGTGCTGGGAATTGCTTTAGAACCTTTTCCATTCCCTGACCTTGCCGATGTGTCACCTTAATTTCCCACTAACAGGTTTAAAGAGAGCTGCTGTTTTATGAGAGACACAGCACCAATACTAATGCTAGCTGTTATCACCCCATCAGTCGCTTGTAAACTCTCAAGTCTGCCCTGACCTCAGGAAGAGGATTCAAAGCCTCATGCTGAAACTGGATTAAGCACTATTTTGTTTTAACAGCCACTTTTGTGCTGTGGGTCAGACAAACACATTTAAAAATTGAAACTGCGGCAGAGGCTGTGAATCAGAAACAGCTTGACAAGACTTTGTAGGGAAGACTGGAGCTTCACATTCTGTTTACTCAGGCCTGGCCCTGACATGCCATAAAACTGAGGCAAAGTGTTATTATTTGGGGTGAGATATTAATTTAGAGGCAGCGTAATAATGCGAGAGGCAGGATAAGGGGTGGGATATTAAAGGAGTTAAATTTTCCTGGCCTTTGGTGGCAGTTTGCAGAAGTGCCTAGGAGTATCATTAGTTTTATTAATAGGGGCACAAGAGCACAAGAGCAGGGAGGTGTCGCTGAACTTGTACAAGGCCCTGGTTAGCCTCCAGCTGGAGTATTGTGTACAGCCCCACACTATAGGAAAGATGTGAATATATCGGAAAGAGTGCAGGAGCGATTTACAGGAACGGTCCCAGGGGTGACAAACAACATTGATGAGGATCGATTGAAGAAGTTGGGGCTGTTCTCCCTGGGAGAAATGGAGGCTGATGGGGAGATCAGAGAGCAGTTTTAAAGCTCATGAACAGGCTGGACAGAGTAGAGAGGGAGAAAATTCCAGCTTGTAAAAGAAATAAGATTGCAGGTATGCAGTAGGCGATGGGTGGAGAAAGCTTTTCATTCAGCAACTAGTGAGTGTGTGGAAGGCTGTCCTTGGAAATGTGGTGGAGGCAGGTTCAACTGAAATGTTCAAGAGGAGCATTGGATGGTTATTTGGATTTTTAAAAATGGTGTGTAGGGAGATGGGGAAATGGCAGGAGACTGGCTCCAGTTAGTAGAAGCAGTGCAGATACAATGGACTGAATGGCCTTGTTCTGCATTATGACAATGGCCTGAGCTTCTGAAATCCCAGTTGCGAGGGGCCTTTCCCACAGACAGGCAGGAAGTGAAACACAGAGACATCAGCCACTCTCAGCACAGGCAGATCATCAGGAGGCTTTGAGGACACAACAGATTCATAGGGTCCGATAGCACGGAGACAGGCCCTTCAGCCCAAACCAGCTTGTGTTGTCCATCCACACTAACCCCGTCCCCCTGCACTTGGCCCGTATCCTCTAAACCTTTCCTACCCATGTATTTGTCTCAATGCCTATTAAATGGTGTTAATGTACCCACCTCAACCACTTTCGCTGGCAGCTCATTCCATAAGTGTCCCACCCTCTGTGTAAAAAAGTTGCCCCTCAGTTTCCCAGGTATTCCTTCCCCTCTGACCTTAAACTGATGCCCTCTAGTCCTCAACTGCCCCCACCCTAGGAAAAATACTGAGTGCATTCACCCTATCCATGCCTCTCATGCTCATACACACTTCTGTAAGGTCCCCCCTCAGTTTCCTACGCTCTGAAGATAAAAGTCCTAGCCTGTCCAACCTCTCCCTATAAATCAGCCCCTTGAGTCCTGGCAACATCCTTGTAAATTTCTTTTGCACTCTTTCCAGTTTAATAACACCCTTCCTATAGCAGGGTGACCAAAACAGAACACAATCCTCCAAGTGCGGCCTCACCAACATCCTGTACAACTGTAACATAACTTCCCAACTTCTACACTCAGTGCCTTGACTGATGACGGCCAGTGTGCCAAAAGCCTTCTTCACTGTCCTGCCTACCTGTGACTCCACTTTCAGAGAACTGTTCACCTGGACTCCAAGGTCCTTCTGTTCCATTACATTCCTTAAGGCCCTACTAATGTGGTCCTAAGATGCTGCTTAGCCTGCTGTGTTCCTCCAGCCCCACACTTTGGTACCATGAAACTCCTACCTTGATTTGACTTTCCAAAATGCAACACCTCACACTTATTTCTCTTAAACTCCATTTGCTACTTCTTGGCCCACTTCCCCAGCTGATCAAGATCCTGCTGCAATTTCTGATAATCTTCCTCGCCGTCCATGATACCGCCTATTTTAGTGTCATCCGCAAACTCACTATTCGTGCCTTGTACATTCTCATCCAAATCATTGATATAGATATGTGGGCCGGAGTGCCTGTGTTGTGCTGTACTGTTCTATGACAAACAGCAATGGGCCCAGCACCGAACCCTGGGCCTTTCCACTAGTTACAGGCTTCCAGTGCTTTCCTTCCACTGTTACCCTCTGCTTCATACCATCAAGCCAACTGTGTATCCAATCTACCAGCTGTCCCTGGGTTCCATGTGATCTAACCTTCCAGAGCAGCCTACCACGCGGGACCTTACCTAAGGCCTTACTGAAATCCTGATAGATTACATCAACTGCCCTGCCCTTATCAACCTTCCTGGTTTAGAGCATAGAACATAGAACATAGAACAGTACAGCACAGAACAGGCCCTTCAGCCCACAATGTTGTGCCGACCATTGATCCTCATGTATGCACCCTCAAATTTCTGTGACCATATACATGTCCAGCAGTCTCTTAAATGACCCCAATGACCTTGCTTCCACAACTGCTGCTGGCAACGCATTCCATGCTCTCACAACTCTCTGCGTAAAGAACCTGCCTCTGACATCCCGTAAAATACTTTCCACCAACCAGCTTAAAACTATGACCCCTCGTGCTAGCCATTTCTGCCCTGGGAAATAGTCTCTGGCTATCAACTCTATCTATGCCTCTCATTATCTTGTATACCTCAATTAGGTCCCCTCTCCTCCTCCTTTTCTCCAATGAAAAGAGACCGAGCTCAGTCAACCTCTCTTCATAAGATAAGCCCTCCAGTCCAGGCAGCATCCTGGTAAACCTCCTCTGAACCCTCTCCAAAGCATCCACATCTTTCCTATAATAGGGCGCCCAGAACTGGACGCAGTATTCCAAGTGCGGTCTAACCAAAGTTTTATAGAGCTGCAACAAGATCTCACGACTCTTAAACTCAATCCCCCTGTTAATGAAAGCCAAAACACCATATGCTTTCTTAACAACCCTGTCCACTTGGGTGGCCATTTTAAGGGATCTATGTATCTGCACACCAAGATCCCTCTGTTCCTCCACGCTGCCAAGAATCCTATCCTTAATCCTGTACTCAGCTTTCAAATTCGACCTTCCAAAATGCATCACCTCGCATTTATCCAGGTTGAACTCCATCTGCCACCTCTCAAACCCATCTCTGCATCCTGTCAATGTCCCGCTGCAGCCTACAACAGCCCTCTACACTGTCAACGACACCTCCGACCTTTGTGTCGTCTGCAAACTTGCTGACCCATCCTTCAATTCCCTCGTCCAAGTCATTAATAAAAATTACAAACAGTAGAGGCCCAAGGACAGAGCCCTGTGGAACTCCACTCACCACCGACTTCCAGGTAGAATATTTTCATTACATTATCAAAGAACTCTAACAAATTTGTGAGAAATGATCTCCCATGCACAAAGCCATGCTGACCACTCCTAATCAAACCCTGTCTTTCCAAATGCATGTATATCTTATCCCTCAGGACCTTCCCAAGTTACTTGCCTACCACTGATGTTAAGCTTGCTGCTCTAGAATTCCCAGGTTTTCTCTGCAGCCCTTCTTGAATAAGGACACAACATTCACTACCCCTCAGTCTTCCGCGACCTCACCTGTGGCTAACAATCAAGCAAATATATCAGCCAGGGTCCCAGCAATTTCTTCTCTCGCCTCTTGCAGGGTTCTTGGATATATCTGATCAGGACCAGGAGATTCAGTCACCTTCAAACATTCTAATACTTCCAACACCTCCTCTACTGTGATACGGACTGTCCCAAAGATATTACTACTGACTTTCCCAACTTCACAAATCTTCATGTCTTTCTCCACAGTAAATACAGAGGAGAAATATTCATTGAGGACCTCACCCATCTCCTGCAGCTCCGCACACACATGTCCACTGTGTTTGTTGAGGGGTTCTATTCTCTCTCTAGTTATTCTTTTCCCTTTAAAGAATCTTAAATCTTAATCTTACTTAAAGAATCTCTTTGGATTCACCCTAATCTTCTCAGACAAAGCTGCTTTAGGTCCCCTTTCACCCTCCTGATTTCCTTCAACAACAAACTCCCGATTCCCTACAGACCTCCAGGGGTTCAAAGAACAAAGAAACAAAGAAACCTGCAGCACAGGAACAGGCCCTTCGGCCCTCCAAGCCTGCGCCGATCAAGATCCTCTGTCTAACCTGTCATCTATTTTCTAACGGCCTGTGTCCATTTGCACACACCCACACACACACACGCACACACCCACAGCCACACTCACACACCCACACACGCACACATCCACAGACACCCACAGCCACACACGCACACACCCACACACACACACGCACACATCCACACACACACACACCCACACACACACACACACATGCACGCACCCAAACACACCCACGCACACACCCACGCACGCACACCTACACCCACGCACGCACACCCACACACATACACGCACACATCCACACACACACACACACACACACACACACACACGCACATACACACACACACACACACACACACACACGCACTCACACGCACACGCACTCACACCCACACACACACACACACACACACGCGCACGCACACATCCACACAGACACACACATACATGCACACACACACCCACAGACACACACCCACACACACATGCATGGACACACACATGCACACACCCACACACACACACACCCACACACGTGCACACACACACATCCACACACGCAAACATGCACACACACACCCACACACACAAACT
>NC_081360.1:106619882-106692382 GCF_030684315.1 Stegostoma tigrinum
AGCCTCAACAATACTCAAGAAGCTCAACACCATCCAGGGCAAAGCAGCTGCTTGATTGGCACCACATCCACAAACATCCCACTCCCTCCACCCCCGACACTCAGTCGCAGCAGTGTGTACCATCTACAAGATGCTCTGCAGAGATTCACCAAAGATCCTCAGGCAGCACCTTCCAAACCCATGACCACTTCCATCTAGAAGGACAAGGACAGCAGATACACGGGAACACCACCCCCTGCAAGTTACCCTCCGAGCCACTCACCATCTCGACTTGGAAATATATCCCTGTTCCTTCACTGCCGCTGGGTCAGAATCCTGGAATTCCCTCCCTAAGGGTATTGTGGGACAACCCACAGCACATGGACTGCAGCGGTTCAAGGAAGCAGCTCACCCCCACCTTCTCAAGGGGCAACTAGGGACGGGCAATGAATGCTGGGCCCAGACAGTGACACCCACTGCCCACAAATGAAGTTTTTTTGAAAATACAGAAGAATATCTGAAATGCAGGAGAGAGGCTCAGCACGGAATAAGGAAGCATGGGGAAAGGGTGGCAGGCTGTGCTAAAACTAACAGCGAAATGTTCTTCAAACACATCAGTAGTAAAAGATTGGTGAAGGATAGAGTGCGGCCCATAAGGAACGAGCAGGTGATCACTGAAGTGGAGTGTGTAAGTAATAGTACGGTGATCACTGAAGTGGAGTGTGTAAGTAATAGTACGGTGATCACTGAAGTGGAGTGTGTAAGTAATAGTACAGTGATCACTGAAGTGGAGTGTGTAAGTAATAGTACGGTGATCACTGAAGTGGAGTGTGTAAGTAATAGCACGGTGATCACTGAAGTGGAGTGTGTAAGTAATAGCACGGTGATCACTGAAGTGGAGTGTGTAAGTAATAGTACGGTGATCACTGAAGTGGAGTGTGTAAGTAATAGTACAGTGATCACTGAAGTGGAGTGTGTAAGTAATAGCACGGTGATCACTGAAGTGGAGTCTGTAAGTAATAGTACGGTGATCACTGAAGTGGAGTGTGTAAGTAATAGTACGGTGATCACTGAAGTGGAGTGTGTAAGTAATAGTACAGTGATCACTGAAGTGGAGTGTGTAAGTAATAGCACGGTGATCACTGAAGTGGAGTGTGTAAGTAATAGTACGGTGATCACTGAAGTGGAGTGTGTAAGTAATAGTACGGTGATCACTGAAGTGGAGTGTGTAAGTAATAGTACAGTGATCACTGAAGTGGAGTGTGTAAGTAATAGTACGGTGATCACTGAAGTGGAGTGTGTAAGTAATAGCACGGTGATCACTGAAGTGGAGTGTGTAAGTAATAGTACGGTGATCACTGAAGTGGAGTGTGTAAGTAATAGTACAGTGATCACTGAAGTGGAGTGTGTAAGTAATAGCACGGTGATCACTGAAGTGGAGTGTGTAAGTAATAGTACAGTGATCACTGAAGTGGAGTGTGTAAGTAATAGTACGGTGATCACTGAAGTGGAGTGTGTAAGTAATAGTACAGTGATCACTGAAGTGGAGTGTGTAAGTAATAGTACAGTGATCACTGAAGTGGAGTGTGTAAGTAATAGCACGGTGATCACTGAAGTGGAGTGTGTAAGTAATAGAACGGTGATCACTGAAGTGGAGTGTGTAAGTAATAGTACGGTGATCACTGAAGTGGAGTGTGTAAGTAATAGCACGGTGATCACTGAAGTGGAGTGTGTAAGTAATAGTACGGTGATCACTGAAGTGGAGTGTGTAAGTAATAGTACGGTGATCACTGAAGTGGAGTGTGTAAGTAATAGCACGGTGATCACTGAAGTGGAGTGTGTAAGTAATAGTACGGTGATCACTGAAGTGGAGTGTGTAAGTAATAGTACGGTGATCACTGAAGTGGAGTGTGTAAGTAATAGTACGGTGATCACTGAAGTGGAGTGTGTAAGTAATAGTGCGGTGATCACTGAAGTGGAGTGTGTAAGTAATAGTACGGTGATCACTGAAGTGGAGTGTGTAAGTAATAGTGCGGTGATCACTGAAGTGGAGTGTGTAAGTAATAGTACGGTGATCACTGAAGTGGAGTGTGTAAGTAATAGCACGGTGATCACTGAAGTGGAGTGTGTAAGTAATAGTACGGTGATCACTGAAGTGGAGTGTGTAAGTAATAGTACAGTGATCACTGAAGTGGAGTGTGTAAGTAATAGTACAGTGATCACTGAAGTGGAGTGTGTAAGTAATAGCACGGTGATCACTGAAGTGGAGTGTGTAAGTAATAGTACAGTGATCACTGAAGTGGAGTGTGTAAGTAATAGTACGGTGATCACTGAAGTGGAGTGTGTAAGTAATAGCACGGTGATCACTGAAGTGGAGTGTGTAAGTAATAGTACGGTGATCACTGAAGTGGAGTGTGTAAGTAATAGTACGGTGATCACTGAAGTGGAGTGTGTAAGTAATAGTACGGTGATCACGGAAGTGGAGTGTGTAAGTAATAGTACAGTGATCACTGAAGTGGAGTGTGTAAGTAATAGTACGGTGATCACTGAAGTGGAGTGTGTAAGTAATAGTACAGTGATCACTGAAGTGGAGTGTGTAAGTAATAGTACAGTGATCACTGAAGTGGAGTGTGTAAGTAATAGTACGGTGATCACTGAAGTGGAGTGTGTAAGTAATAGTACGGTGATCACTGAAGTGGAGTGTGTAAGTAATAGTACGGTGATCACTGAAGTGGAGTGTGTAAGTAATAGTACGGTGATCACTGAAGTGGAGTGTGTAAGTAATAGCACGGTGATCACTGAAGTGGAGTGTGTAAGTAATAGTACGGTGATCACTGAAGTGGAGTGTGTAAGTAATAGTACGGTGATCACTGAAGTGGAGTGTGTAAGTAATAGTACGGTGATCACTGAAGTGGAGTGTGTAAGTAATAGTACAGTGATCACTGAAGTGGAGTGTGTAAGTAATAGTACAGTGATCACTGAAGTGGAGTGTGTAAGTAATAGTACGGTGATCACTGAAGTGGAGTGTGTAAGTAATAGCACGGTGATCACTGAAGTGGAGTGTGTAAGTAATAGCACGGTGATCACTGAAGTGGAGTGTGTAAGTAATAGTACGGTGATCACTGAAGTGGAGTGTGTAAGTAATAGCACGGTGATCACTGAAGTGGAGCGTGTAAGTAATAGTACGGTGATCACTGAAGTGGAGTGTGTAAGTAATAGCACGGTGATCACTGAAGTGGAGTGTGTAAGTAATAGTACGGTGATCACTGAAGTGGAGTGTGTAAGTAATAGTACAGTGATCACTGAAGTGGAGTGTGTAAGTAATAGTACGGTGATCACTGAAGTGGAGTGTGTAAGTAATAGCACGGTGATCACTGAAGTGGAGTCTGTAAGTAATAGTACAGTGATCACTGAAGTGGAGTGTGTAAGTAATAGCACGGTGATCACTGAAGTGGAGTGTGTAAGTAATAGTACAGTGATCACTGAAGTGGAGTGTGTAAGTAATAGTACGGTGATCACTGAAGTGGAGTGTGTAAGTAATAGTACAGTGATCACTGAAGTGGAGTGTGTAAGTAATAGCACGGTGATCACTGAAGTGGAGTGTGTAAGTAATAGTACAGTGATCACTGAAGTGGAGTGTGTAAGTAATAGCACGGTGATCACTGAAGTGGAGTGTGTAAGTAATAGTACAGTGATCACTGAAGTGGAGTGTGTAAGTAATAGTACAGTGATCACTGAAGTGGAGTGTGTAAGTAATAGCACGGTGATCACTGAAGTGGAGTGTGTAAGTAATAGTACAGTGATCACTGAAGTGGAGTGTGTAAGTAATAGCACGGTGATCACTGAAGTGGAGTGTGTAAGTAATAGTACGGTGATCACTGAAGTGGAGTGTGTAAGTAATAGTACAGTGATCACTGAAGTGGAGTGTGTAAGTAATAGCACGGTGATCACTGAAGTGGAGTGTGTAAGTAATAGTACAGTGATCACTGAAGTGGAGTGTGTAAGTAATAGCACGGTGATCACTGAAGTGGAGTGTGTAAGTAATAGTATGGTGATCACTGAAGTGGAGTGTGTAAGTAATAGTACGGTGATCACTGAAGTGGAGTGTGTAAGTAATAGTACGGTGATCACTGAAGTGGAGTGTGTAAGTAATAGTACGGTGATCACTGAAGTGGAGTGTGTAAGTAATAGTGCGGTGATCACTGAAGTGGAGTGTGTAAGTAATAGTACGGTGATCACTGAAGTGGAGTCTGTAAGTAATAGTGCGGTGATCACTGAAGTGGAGTGTGTAAGTAATAGTACGGTGATCACTGAAGTGGAGTGTGTAAGTAATAGTACGGTGATCACTGAAGTGGAGTGTGTAAGTAATAGTACGGTGATCACTGAAGTGGAGTGTGTAAGTAATAGTACGGTGATCACTGAAGTGGAGTGTGTAAGTAATAGTACAGTGATCACTGAAGTGGAGTGTGTAAGTAATAGTACGGTGATCACTGAAGTGGAGTGTGTAAGTAATAGCACGGTGATCACTGAAGTGGAGTGTGTAAGTAATAGCACGGTGATCACTGAAGTGGAGTGTGTAAGTAATAGTACAGTGATCACTGAAGTGGAGTGTGTAAGTAATAGTACGGTGATCACTGAAGTGGAGTGTGTAAGTAATAGCACGGTGATCACTGAAGTGGAGTGTGTAAGTAATAGTACAGTGATCACTGAAGTGGAGTGTGTAAGTAATAGCACGGTGATCACTGAAGTGGAGTGTGTAAGTAATAGTACGGTGATCACTGAAGTGGAGTGTGTAAGTAATAGTACGGTGATCACTGAAGTGGAGTGTGTAAGTAATAGTACAGTGATCACTGAAGTGGAGTGTGTAAGTAATAGTACGGTGATCACTGAAGTGGAGTGTGTAAGTAATAGCACGGTGATCACTGAAGTGGAGTGTGTAAGTAATAGTACAGTGATCACTGAAGTGGAGTGTGTAAGTAATAGCACGGTGATCACTGAAGTGGAGTGTGTAAGTAATAGTACGGTGATCACTGAAGTGGAGTGTGTAAGTAATAGTACGGTGATCACTGAAGTGGAGTGTGTAAGTAATAGCACGGTGATCACTGAAGTGGAGTGTGTAAGTAATAGTACGGTGATCACTGAAGTGGAGTGTGTAAGTAATAGTACAGTGATCACTGAAGTGGAGTGTGTAAGTAATAGTACGGTGATCACTGAAGTGGAGTGTGTAAGTAATAGCACGGTGATCACTGAAGTGGAGTGTGTAAGTAATAGTACAGTGATCACTGAAGTGGAGTGTGTAAGTAATAGCACGGTGATCACTGAAGTGGAGTGTGTAAGTAATAGTACGGTGATCACTGAAGTGGAGTGTGTAAGTAATAGTACGGTGATCACTGAAGTGGAGTGTGTAAGTAATAGTACGGTAATCACTGAAGTGGAGTGTGTAAGTAATAGCACGGTGATCACTGAAGTGGAGTGTGTAAGTAATAGTACGGTGATCACTGAAGTGGAGTGTGTAAGTAATAGCACGGTGATCACTGAAGTGGAGTGTGTAAGTAATAGCACGGTGATCACTGAAGTGGAGTGTGTAAGTAACAGCACGGTGATCACTGAAGTGGAGTGTGTAAGTAACAGTACGGTGATCACTGAAGTGGAGTGTGTAAGTAATAGTACGGTGATCACTGAAGTGGAGTGTGTAAGTAATAGTACGGTGATCACTGAAGTGGAGTGTGTAAGTAATAGTACGGTGATCACTGAAGTGGAGTGTGTAAGTAATAGTACGGTGATCACTGAAGTGGAGTGTGTAAGTAATAGCACGGTGATCACTGAAGTGGAGTGTGTAAGTAATAGTACGGTGATCACTGAAGTGGAGTGTGTAAGTAATAGCACGGTGATCACTGAAGTGGAGTGTGTAAGTAATAGTGCGGTGATCACTGAAGTGGAGTGTGTAAGTAATAGTACGGTGATCACTGAAGTGGAGTGTGTAAGTAATAGTACAGTGATCACTGAAGTGGAGTGTGTAAGTAATAGTACGGTGATCACTGAAGTGGAGTGTGTAAGTAATAGTACGGTGATCACTGAAGTGGAGTGTGTAAGTAATAGTACAGTGATCACTGAAGTGGAGTGTGTAAGTAATAGTACGGTGATCACTGAAGTGGAGTGTGTAAGTAATAGTACAGTGATCACTGAAGTGGAGTGTGTAAGTAACAGTACGGTGATCACTGAAGTGGAGTGTGTAAGTAACAGTACGGTGATCACTGAAGTGGAGTGTGTAAGTAATAGTACGGTGATCACTGAAGTGGAGTGTGTAAGTAATAGTACGGTGATCACTGAAGTGGAGTGTGTAAGTAATAGCACGGTGATCACTGAAGTGGAGTGTGTAAGTAATAGTACAGTGATCACTGAAGTGGAGTGTGTAAGTAATAGTACAGTGATCACTGAAGTGGAGTGTGTAAGTAATAGCACGGTGATCACTGAAGTGGAGTGTGTAAGTAATAGCACGGTGATCACTGAAGTGGAGTGTGTAAGTAATAGTACGGTGATCACTGAAGTGGAGTGTGTAAGTAATAGTACGGTGATCACTGAAGTGGAGTGTGTAAGTAATAGCACGGTGATCACTGAAGTGGAGTGTGTAAGTAATAGTACGGTGATCACTGAAGTGGAGTGTGTAAGTAATAGTACGGTGATCACTGAAGTGGAGTGTGTAAGTAATAGCACGGTGATCACTGAAGTGGAGTGTGTAAGTAATAGTACAGTGATCACTGAAGTGGAGTGTGTAAGTAATAGCACGGTGATCACTGAAGTGGAGTGTGTAAGTAATAGTACGGTGATCACTGAAGTGGAGTGTGTAAGTAATAGTACGGTGATCACTGAAGTGGAGTCTGTAAGTAATAGTACAGTGATCACTGAAGTGGAGTGTGTAAGTAATAGTACGGTGATCACTGAAGTGGAGTGTGTAAGTAATAGTACGGTGATCACTGAAGTGGAGTGTGTAAGTAATAGTACGGTGATCACTGAAGTGGAGTGTGTAAGTAATAGCACGGTGATCACTGAAGTGGAGTGTGTAAGTAATAGTACGGTGATCACTGAAGTGGAGTGTGTAAGTAATAGCACGGTGATCACTGAAGTGGAGTGTGTAAGTAATAGTACGGTGATCACTGAAGTGGAGTGTGTAAGTAATAGTGCGGTGATCACTGAAGAATTGGTGCTAAAATGTCAGGCAGCTGTCCAGGTGGAGAAGCCACCCGGCCCAGGTGGGATGCATCCTGATGGGATGTATTACTGAGAGATGGAAGGGAACAAATCACGGAGCCATTGACAGAAATTTTCCAGGCCTCTCTGAACACAGGATTATTCCATGGGCCTGGAAAGTTGTGAATGGGACTCTGTTGTTTCAGAAAAGGACAAAGGATAACCTGGGAAATGACAGAGCTGACAGCTTGACATCAATATTGGGAAAACCAATGGAGCCCACTCTATGGGATAAGTTAAATAAACAATTAGGGAAAAATAACTTAATACCAGCCAGTCAGCGTGGCTTTGTCACGGGCAGGTCATGCCGGACTAATTTAATGAGCCCTCTGACGAGGTGGCACAGTCAGTGGGTGAGGGTGCTGGGGGTGTTGTGTATTTGCACGTTCAGAAAGCACGTGATACTGTGCCACACAGCGGGTTGGTTAGCAAATGGGAAATGTTTGGGATTGGTGGGTCCTCGACAGCACAGAATAGAAGTTGGCTGAAGGATCAAAAACATTGGGTCGGTATAGAGGGACATTTCTCAGATTGGAGATGAGTTGAAAGTGGCGTTCACCAAGGATCGAGGTTGAGACCCTTACTTTATCTGATTGATATAAATGATTTGGAGGAGGGGTGTTGGGGAAAAAGTCTGACAACTTGCAGGCGATACTGAGTTACGGAGAACAGTGAATTGTGAGGGTGATGCTGAGTGGTTTCAGAGGGACATTGACAAGTTGACCAAATGGGCAGACAGCTGGCAGATGAATTTCAGTGCAGAGAGACATGAGATAATGCATTTTGGTAGAAGAAACACAGAGAGACAGTACAGGCCTCACCCCCTCCCTTCCCTCCTACAAAGCGATAGGGTTCCTCTTGTCTTTACCTACCATCCCACCAGCATCCACATCCAGAAGATCAGCAGATACCATTTCTGCCACCTACAGTGAGATGCCACCACCAGACTCATATTCCCCTCCCCTTGTCAGCCTTCCGCAGGGACCGTTCTCTCTAGACACCCTGGCCCACGCTTCCTTCACCCCCAATACCTACCCACAGCCCTATGACACCTCCCCCTGTAACCGGCGAAGGGACAACACCTGCCCATTTACCTCCTCCCTCCCCAGTATCCAAGAGCCCAAACATACCTTCTAGCTGAAGCAACGCTTCACCTGCACTTCCCAGAATCTAGTCTACTGCATTCGCTGCTCACAATGTGGTCTCCTCTGCACTGGGGAAACATAGCTTCGTAGAACAGCTACATTCTGCTCGCAAAAAAGATCCTGAGCTATCTGTTGCCTGCCACTTTAACACACCACCCTGTTCCCTGGCCAACATCTCTGCCTCTGGCTTGTTACAGTATCCCAGTGAAGCTCAGTGCAAGCTGGAAGAACAACGCCATGTTTTCCACTTGGGGACCCAGCAGCCCTCTGGGGTCTATATTGAGTTCAATAATTTTAAGGCCTGAACTCTCCCATGTCCTAGACCCCTACTCCACACACAAGGTCTTATTATCACACAGTCTGCCATTACACACTACCTGTTATTAGGCACTAACAGTCCCCGTTAACAGCTATTCATCCTCCCAGCCTGATCATTGTCAACTCATTTGTTCGTCCTATTGCTCTTCTCTCTCTTCAGGCTCTATCTTTTATCCGATCATTTACTCCCTACCTGATCCCCTTCCCTATTTTCTCCATATAAACTGGCATTTTCACAGTCACCATCAGTTCTTAGGAAGGGTCACCAGACCTGAAACATTATCCCTGTTTTTTCCTTCCCAGATGCTGCCAGACCTGCTGAGCTTTTCCAGCAACTTCTGTTTTTGTTCCTGAGATATGGCGAAATGTTTTTACTCGGAGGATTGTGAACATTGGAATTGTCTGCCACAGAGTGGTATGGAAGCTCAGTCTTTGAGTCTGTTTATGGTAGAGTTGATCAATTTGTGATGACCGGTGGGGTACAGGTTTCTGGGCAGTGACAGAGTAAAAGATGGTGAAGTTTTTGATCAGCCACGATTGTAGAGAATGTCGAGGCAGGCTCGATAGGCTAAATATTCCTGCACTGTGCTCCAAAAATCCTTTGGGAAGGTTCTGCCCAGCAGATGAATATCCAGTTGGAATGTCAATATAATGGCTTCAGGTTCTTTGGGATTTACAGTGCATCAGTTAATGGCCTTTGCTAATCCCAGGTAAACCCAGCAATGTGAAAATAATGATTCAGTGACAGTTCTGGCAGTCCCCTAGCCTGATAAATATAAACAGAGCTAAACTATCTTAATAGAAATATTCAATATTTGCAACTGTTTAAAGATGGGTTGCTATAGCTTTCCTGAGAGATCTACGAGCTCAGTAATTTGAGATAATGACTCCCAGTCATTGCTCCTGATACCTACCAACATCTTAATGTCATTCTCTGGGGCTTTCTTTGGTGTCCCTAAGGCGTGAGTCATTGTAAAACAGATACTCAGCATTAGAAAGCATTGGGCACGGTGACAATGTAAAGGAATGGAGTCCAGATCAAGGCCCCAGTGGACACGTGAAAAACAGAGAGAGGAAAGAGTAGAATGGCAGCTGCTACAGAAATTCCTCCCACTGCCATCATGAGTACCATGTGGTGTATTTCATCTTTGGAGTCACATTTAGGGGAACACAGAGACGGTGTTGAATATTCTGGAGGGGAAAGGGAGTGAGCTGGGTACATGTCAATGTACTTACTGTCACTTACTGTGTCCAATTTTGGGCCCCACACCTCGAGAAGGACATACTAGCCCTGGAGCGTGTCCAGTGGAGATTCACATGGATGATCCCTGGAATGGTAGGTTTAACGTACGATGAACGGCTAAGGATCCTGGGATTGTACTCATTAGAGTCTGGAAGGTTGAGGGGAGATCTAATAGAAACTTACAAGATAACGTATGGTTAAGAAAGGGTGGACGCTGGGAAGTAGTTTCCGCTAGATGGGGAGACTAGGACCGTGGGCACAGTCTTAAAATTAGAGGGGGTAAATTTAAAATGGAAATGAGGAGACATTTCTTCAGCCAGAGAGTGGTGGGATTGTGGAATTCATTGCCGCAGAGTGCAGTGGAGGTCGGGACGTTAGATGCCTTCAAGGCAGAGATCGGCAAATTCTTGATCTCACAAGGAATTAAGGGCTACGGGGAGAGTGCAGGGAAGTGGAGTTGAAATGCCCATCAACCATGATTTAAATGGCGGAGTGAACTCGATGGGCCGAATGGCCTTACTCCCACTCCTAAGTCTTATGGTCCTATGGTCTTATGGTCTTATGTCAGTGCCCTTGACATAGATGGGACAGGTACCTTGTGATCAGATGGTCAGGGAAGTGACTCTGGATCATTCCTGGTGCCACAGGCAGGTAAAGAATGGGAAGAAATGTGGCACGGGGCGATGCATATCTCTCTCTCTCTCTGCACCTTCTCTGTGGCTGTGACTCTGTACGCTGTACTCTGTTCTGTTCCCATAATGCATTTTGTATGGTACAATCTGCCTGTAGAGCATGTAAAACAATACTTTTCACTGTATCTTGGTACATGTGACAACAATAAATCGATCAACCTTAGCAGGAAGGTGCTGAGACTTTGGGAGGAAAAGCTGATTATTCCCAATGGTAGAAGGTTGTAAGCGATCTCCACAAGACCCAGTGCTGGAAACGCTGTTGCTCATAAAGTACATTTACAACTTTAATATTGGAATCTAAGGCACATGGCAAAAGTCAATGCACTCCCCCCCAGCCCATGCCCCAGTGGGAGGAGCAGAGTAGGGGGCTGAAAGCCTTCCTTTGATGAAGAATTATGTGGCCAGGATTCACCCAGTGCTGGGTTAGGGTTAACCAGCCAGGAAGAGCACACAATGAACCCTATTTGGTCTCTCCACAGCTTTGTAGGATGACTCCTCCTGCCGCCCGCTGTGTGTCTGTCGCTGACAGACCTGGCATCACCAAGTGTGTAGGTCCTGGGGGAGTCTGCTGCGCTATTCTTCCCTCAAAGCTCACAGAGCTTTCCTGTAAAGGGGCAGGGGCATTTGTCCATTACAATACCCCCAGTGACCACCTCTCTAATGGCAATGTCACCCCTATGGACAAGCCAATGTCTGCTTAGGCAGCTGGTCTTAGGTATGGGATCTCTGTGGGAAATCCCAGGCTGTCCAGGGATATGCCTGATTGAATCCC
Organism: Stegostoma tigrinum; assembly: GCF_030684315.1. Classification (NCBI taxonomy): domain Eukaryota; kingdom Metazoa; phylum Chordata; class Chondrichthyes; order Orectolobiformes; family Stegostomatidae; genus Stegostoma; species Stegostoma tigrinum. The sequence goes on from NC_081360.1 coordinate 106,631,280, forward strand.
AAGTGGAAAGGGGAGGCAGAGCTCTCCATAGATTTCCAGGCTAGAAGGTGGGATCTGTTGTTCCAACTAATGTCAGCCCACCTTTTCCAAAATTGCAGGGGACACAATATTGGAATGTTGATCATCATTGAGGACAAGTTACAGAAGGTCAGTCATCAAGCTGCAGGTTGGGTAAATACTGTCCATCTGAAGTTTCACACAGGAAACGTGAACTGTTATATTTCAGAGAGACAAATAGAGAGCTCACTGATTACTTGGAAGCAGCAAAACCCTGAATTCAAATTTACCAATCAGTGGCACATGTTCCCAAGGCCAAAACAACACAACCCAAGCTCCAGGATTCTGGAGATTATGTCAAGCCTGTATCAAATAACACACCTTCAGTCTACTGCATGTAGTTCTGGTCATCATTTTATAAACAGGATTCAGATGCACGGAGAGGATTTATAAGGATTTATAAGGAGCTGCCTGGGATCACACAGTCGGGGAGAACTGGCCTGGTGCCTGGATCTTTTTGAACATGAAATATTAATCTCTGTTTATGTCTCCACAGGAACCAGTGACCTGATGGGATGCAGCTGAGGATATTAAAGGAAGTAGCTACAGTAAGGACTGCAGATGCAGTGGATGCACTGGAAGTAATCTTTCAGAAACCCTTAGGCTCTGGAAAAGACCCAGAGAATTGGAAATCTGCCAAAGCCGTTTTATTTAAAAAGGGACAGAGATAGAAACCAGGGAACTGGAGGCCAGTTAACTTAATATCTGTTATTGGAAAAATGTTAGAGTCTATTATGAAGGATGTAATTAGAGAGCATTTAGAAATGCATAATATGATCAAGTAGAGAGCGGCATGGTGGCTCAGTGGTTAGCTCTGCTGCTTCACAGCACCAGGGACTGGATTTGATTCCGCCCTCGGGTGACTGTCTGTGTGAAGTTTGCACATTCTCCCCGTGTCTGCGTGGGGTTTCTCTCGGTGTCCCAGTTTCCTCCCACAGCCCAAAGACCTTCAGGTTAGATGGATTGACCATGGAAGATGCTGGGCTCCAGCGATATGGTGGAGAGGCTGGACCTCGGTCTGGGTTGGATGCACTTTGGAGAGCTGGTGCAGAATCAATGTGCCAGATGGCATCTTCCCACACTGAAGGGGTTCTATGAGAGCCAGCAAGGCCCTATAAAAAGGGGAAGTAATGCCACAAAAAAAAGACGAGAATTATTTGAGGAGGCAACAAACCTCTCACTGCAATCTGAAGCCCCCACCTGCTTGAAGGAGATCACCACGATCCCGGTTCTAAAGAAAACCCAGGCAACGTGCCTTCCTGACAACTGCCCTGTGGCTCTGACAGCCAGCATTAGGAAGTTTCATCGCACACATTAACTCCAACCTCCCACTGGATCCACTACAATTAGCCCACTAGTGCAACAGATCCACAGCTGGCACCATCTCCCGGCTCTGCACACATCCCTGGAACATCTGGATAACAAGGATATCAATGTCAGGCTCACACTTAGTGACTACAGCTCAGACTTTCACACCATAATTCCAACCAAACTCATTTCTAAACTCTGAGGCTGCAGATTTTGCTCCCCCATCTGTCACTGGATCCTCAATTTCCTGATCTACAGACTGCAATCAGGAAGGAGAGGCAGCCATTTAATCTGGTTTTTTTCAGCTGTGGGAGTTGGGAGAGAGCGCGATGGGGCCTGCCAGGAAGGTGAGCTTTTCATTTCAGCAGCAGCAGAGCTGAGTGGGAGTGATCGAATTGTGCTCCCTATTCCGTCTGAAGCATCCATATGGTGCCTCAAGGATCTGTTTTGGGACCACTGCTGTTTGTCATTTTTATAAATGACTTGGACGCAGGCATAGGTGGATGGGTTAGTAAGTTTGCAGATGACACTAAAGTCGATGGAGTGGTGGATAGTGTGGAAGAATGTTGCAGGTTGTAGGGAGACTTGGATAAACTGCAGAATTGGGCTGAAAGGTGGCAAATGGAGTTTAATGCAGATAAATGTGAGGTGATTCACTTTGGGAAGAATAATAGGAAGGCAGAATACCAGGACAATGGAAAGATTCTTGGTAGGTGGATGTGCAGAGGGATCTTAGTGTCCATGTACATTGATCCCTGAAAGTTGCCACCCAGGTTGATAGTGCTGTTAAGAAGGCTCACAGTGTGTTAGGTTTTATTAGTAGGGGGATTGAGTTCCGGAACCGTGATGTCATGCTGCAACTGTACAAAATGCTCGGGCGGCCTCATTTGGAATATTGCATGCAGTTCTGGTCACCCCATTACAGGAAGGATGTGGAAGCATTGGAAAAGGTGCAGAGGAGATCTACCAGGATGTTGCCTGGTCTGGAGCGCAGGCCTAATGAAGAAAGGCTGAGGGACTTGGGTCTGTTCTCATTGGAGAGAAGGAGGCGAAGAGGGAATTTAATAGAGACATACAAGATGATCAGAGGATTAGATAGGGTGGACAGTGAGAGTCTTTTTCCGAGGATGATGACTTCAGCTTGTACAAGGGGGCATAGCTACAAATTGAGAGGTGATAGATTTACGACAGATGTCAGAGGCAGGTTCTTTACTCAGAGAGTGGTAAGGGTGTGGAACACCCTGCCTGCCAATATAGTTAACTCAGCCACATTAGGGGCATTTAAACAGTCCTTGGATAAGCATATGGATGATGATGGGATAGTGTAGGGGGATGGACTTAGATTAGTTCACAGGTCGGCGCAACATCGAGGGCCGAACGGCCTGTTCTGCGCTGTATTGTTCTATGTTCTATGTTCAATACACATAGACTTCAGGAAGGTTTTTGATAAGGATCCCCATGGCAGGCTGATGGAGAAAGTGAAGTTGCATGGGGTCCAGGGTGTGCTAGCTAGATGGATAAAAAACTGGCTACGCAACAGGAGACAGAGAGTGGTAGTGGAAAGTGGTTTCTCAAATTAGAGAATGGTGACCAGTGGTGTTCCACAGGGATCTGTGTTGGGGTCACTGTTATTTGTGATATACATAAATGATCTGTAGGAAGGTAGAGATGGTCTGATTAGCAATATTGCAGATAACACTAAGATTGGTCGACTAGCAGACAGTGAAGGGGACTGTTGGAGAATGAAGCAGAATATAGTAGACTGGAGAGTTGGGCAGATAAATGGCAGATAGAGTTCAATCCGGGCAAATGTGAGGTGATGCAATTTTGAAGATCCGTTACAAGAGCAAACAGTAGGGTAGATGGGAAATCCCTGGGGAAAATTGGTGAACAGAGAGATCTGGGTGCTCAGGTCCATTGTTCCCTGAAGGTGTCAACGCAGGTGGATAGAGCAGTCAAGAAGGCATATGGCATGCTTTCCTTCATTGGGCGGGGTATTGAGTACAAGAGTTGGCAGGTCATGTTGCAGTTGTATAGGACTTTGGTTCGGCCACATTTGGAGTACTGTGTACAGTTCTGGTTGCCACATTACAAAAGGATGTGGATGCTTTGGAGAGGGTGCAGAGGAGGTTCACCAGGATGTTGCCTGGTATGGAGGGTGCTAGCTATGAAGAGAGGTTGAGTAGATTAGGATTATTTACATTAGAAAGATGTAGATTGAGGGTGGACCTGATTGAGGTCTACAAAATCATGAGGGGTATAGACAGGGTGGATAGCAAGATGCTTTTTTCCCAGAGTGGGGGACTCAATTACTAGGGGTCATGAGTTCAAAGTGAGAGGAGGAAAGTTTAAGGGAGATATGTGTGGTAAGTTCTTTACACAGAGGGTGGTGGGTGCCTGGAACGCGTTGCCAGCGGAGGTGGTAGACGCAGACACGTTAGTGTCTCTTAAGATATATTTGGATGGGTACATGGATGGGCAGGGGGCAAATGGACACAGACCGTTAGAAAATAGATGACAGGTTAGACGGAGGATCTCAATCAGCGCAGGCTTGGAGGGCCGAAGGGCCTGTTCCTGTGCTGTAGGTTTCTTTGTTCTTTGTTCTACAACACCACCACAATGTTCCTTAACACAGTTGTCCCACTGAGATTTATACTCAGCCTTTTACAATACTCCTTATACACTCACACCTGTAGTCACAGGATCGAAGGGATCTTTTGTAGGTAAGTAATTATTCAGCCACCCTCGGAGTGATACATTGCCATGGAGGTAGGTTGAAAAGAACGATGTCACATTTATCCGTGCATTTTTCTTGGTGGGACAAACGGTTTGGTTTGTGTCAAACTGAGGGTTCAGGGCACAAAAGACAATCAGGACAGTTCAGGCCCTTTCACTCACTGGGTCTGTATCGTCTAAACTATGAGATACCCTAGACCAGCCCCACGTCCCTAGACCAGCCCCACGTCCCTAGACCAGCCCCACTTCCCTAGACCAGCCCCACGTCCCTAGACCAGCCCCACTTCCCTAGACCAGCCCCACGTCCCTAGACCAGCCCCACTTCCCTAGACCAGCCCCACTTCCCTAGACCAGCCCCACTTCCCCGCACTCTCGCCTTAAAAGTTATTGACATTTCAAATGCACATCTACGTACGATTTAAAGGTTGAGAAGTGTCCTGCCTCAACTACCCTCCCAAACAGTGGATTCCCACCCTTTGGGTGAAAATTTCTTTAAATCCCCTCTAAACCTCCTGCCTTTCACTGTAAAATTACTCCCTCCTGTTATTGACCCTTTAACTAATGGTGTCAGCTCCTTCCTATCGACCCTGTCTGTGCCCTTCATAATCTTATACATCTCCATCAGCTTCCCCCTCAGCCTCCTCTGCTCTTAGGTAAACATCCCAAGCTTTTCCATCCTCACTCCATCACCAAACTACTCCTGGTTAGTTTCGTCTGCAATCACGACCCCCATACCCGCACAGTGCACTCACATCCTTCCTGTAGTGCGGGGACCGGAACTGTACATGGTCCTCCAGCTGTACCCTCACCAAAGTCCTGCACAGCCCCAACATTACCTCCCCGCTCTTACAACCCATACCTCGACTGATAAAAGTCAGCATGTGCCTTCAACAACGTAATTCCACACAAACTCATCTCTAGCATAGGCCATGCAAGCAGAAAGGGTGGAAAGAAATGGATACGGCATGCTGGCCTTTGTTGGTCGGGGGAATTGAGTACAAGAGTCAGGATGTCATGTTGCAGCTTTATAAGACTTTGGTTAGGCCGCACTTAGAATATTGCAATCAATCCTGGTCACCACATTACAGGAAGGATGTGGAGTCTTTGGAGAGGGTGCAGAAGGGGTTTACCGGAATGCTTGGAGGTAGCAAGATCTGCAGAAGCTGGAGTCAGAGACAACACAGTGTGGAGCTGGAGGAACACAGCAGGCCGGGCAGCATCAGAGGAACAAGAAAGCTGACATTTCAGGTCAGGACCCTTCTTCAGAAATTGTGGGGGTGGGGAAGAGAGGTCAGAAATAAATAGAGGAGGACTGGGGCTGTGGAAGGTATGTGGGATGGTGATAGGTGAGCGCAGTTAGGGAGTGGTGGGGGTAGGTCGGTGAGGTGGCAGGGATGGATGGGTGGGGCTGGGGTAAGGTAGGTGGGAAAGTGATAGATTGGATGCGGGTAAGGGCTAGTGGGGATCCGCTTTACCCTTCTCACTGACCAATCCCCACTACTCCTTACCTGCATCCAACCTATCACTACCGACCTACCCTTCCCCAGCCGCACACCTCCTCTCTCCATTTATTTCAGAGCCCCCTTCCTCCCCTCTCATTTCTGAAGAAGGGTCCTGACCCAAAACAATAAAGTGTGAGGCTGGATGAACACAGCAGGTCAAGCAGCATCTCAGGAGCACAAAAGCTGACGTTTCGGGCCTAGACCTTTCATCAGAGATTTTGACCTGCTGTGTTCATCCAGCCTCACATTTTATTATCTTGGAATTCTCCAGCATCTGCAGTTCCCAAATTCTCTGATACTATTTTATCCTGACCCAAAACGTCAGCTTTCCTGCTCCTTTGATCCTGCCTGGCCTGCTGTGTTCATCCAGTTCTACACTGTGTTGTCTTCAGCAGGGTGCTGCCTGGATTAGAGGGGATGATCTATAAAGAAAGACTAGAAACACTCAGAGATAATGGGAACTGCAGATGCTGGAGAATTCCAAGATAATTAAATGTGAGGCTGGATGAACACAGCAGGCCTGAGATGCTGCTTGGCCTGCTGTGTTCATCCAGCCTCACATTTTATTATCTAGAAACACTCAGGTTGTTTTCTCTGGAGCAGCAGAGGCTGAGGGGAGACTTGATAGAAGTCTGTAACACTATGAAATGCATAGATAGGGCTGAGGCCAAAATCTTTTTCCTACAATAGAAATGTCTAAAACTAGGGGCAAAGCATTTAAGGTGTGATGGGGAAGTTGAAAGGAGATGTGAGGGGCATGTTTTTTACACAGAGAGTGTTAGGAGTGTGGAACACACTGCCAGGGGGTGGTGGTGGAGGCAGATACAACAGGGGCATTTCGGGGACTTCTGGATAAACACATGAATATGTAAGGAATGGAGGGATATGGACCAAGGGCAGGCAGAGGGAATTAGTTTCACTTGGCTCAGAGATAATGGGAATTGCAGATGCTGGCGAATCCGAGATAACAAAGTGTGGAGCTGGATGAACACAGCAGGCCCAGCAGCATTTTGTGCTCCAAAGATGCTGCTTGGCCTGCTGTGTTAATCCAGCTCCACACTTTGTTCTCTGAGTTTCATTTGGCGTCAGGTTCAGCACAGCATCGTGGAAAGGGCCCATTCCTGTGCTGTATTGTTCTCTCTTCTATGTTCCTAACTCCCCTCTTAATCTGTCCTTCCACCTTTATGAATCTGTGGACAAGCACCCCAAATCCCTCTGTTCCTCTGAGCTTCCTAGTATTGTGCCATTCATTGAGTACTCCCCTGTCATGTTCCTTCTTCCAAAGTGCACCCCCCTCGCACTTATTAGGGTTAGTTTCTATCTGATACTGATCTGCCCATGATCAGTCATAGACTCATACAGCACAGAAACAGACCCTTCGATCCAACTCATCCTTGCCGACCAGACATCCCAATCTGAGATAACCAAGTGTGGGGCTGGATGTACACAGCAGGCCAAGCAGCATTTTAGGAGGACAAAAGCTGATGTTTCGGGCCTAGACCCTACATCAGAAAACTGATCCCAATCTGACCTAGTTCCATTTTTTAGCATTTGGCCCATATCCCTCTCAACTCTTCCTATCTATTTGGGTCAAGGTGCCTTTTAAATATTATAATTGTGCCAACCTCCTCCACATTCTCTGGCAGCTCATTCCATAAACACACCACCCTCTGTGTCAAAAGTTACCCCTTAGATCCCTTCAAAATCTTACCCCCTCCACCTTAAACCTACATCTTCTCATTTTGGACTCCCCTACACCATGAAAAAGTGCCTGGCTATTCACCCTATCCATCTGCCTCATGATTTTACAGACCTCTGTGAGGCCATCCCTCAGTATCCGACACTCCAGGGAAAATAGCCCCAGCCTATTCACCCTCTCCCTGTAGCTCAAACCCTCCAACCCTGGCAACATCCTTGTAAATCTTTTCTGTGCCCTCAAGTATAATAACATCATTCCTGTAACAGCGAGACTAAAATTGAACGCAGTATTCCAAAAGTGGCCTGTAGACCCACAACATGACCCTCCCAACGTGTGTACTCAATGCACTGACCAATAAAGGCAAGCGTACCAAACACCTTCCTCACCGCCCTGTCTACCTGCGACTCCACCTTCAAGGACCTAACGTCTCTTGCACCCAACGTCTCTTAGCTTGGCAACACTCCCTGGATTCCTACCTGTATAATTCCTGTCCTGATTTGCCACATCAAAATGCAGCACCCCATGTTTATTTAAATTAAACTCCATCCTTGGTCATTTGGCCCATCTGATCATGGTGCCATTGTACTCTTCTGTTTACATTCTGTAGCCTTACACCTTCCTCCTCTCTGTTAAACACATGGACAATCTTTGTATCCTTTACCAACTTACATATCATCCCCTGTGACCCCAACATTCTCATTTAAATAATTTAGGAACATAATTAATCTTATAGAGTTGTAGAATTTTACAGTACAGAAGAGGCCCGTTGGCTCATCATGTCAGCACCAGCTCCTGAAATGGCTGTCCAACTATTCTCCTGCCCTATCTCTGTCACTTTCTAAATTTATCACTTTCATGTATATATCCAGCTCTCTTTCTGAAGCCTCTTTCGCACCCAGCTCCACCACTCTCCCCGGCACCACATTCTATATCCTAACAACTCTCTCAGGAAATACGTTTCTCCTCATCTCATTCCTCATTCTCTTGCCAACAATCTTGAAATTGTGACCTCTATTTACTGACATACAAAACTAATGGAAACAGAATAGCTGATGCTTCGGGTTTTCTGAAGAAGGGCGTAGACCCGAAGCGTCAGCCTTCCTGCTCCTAAGATGCTGCTGGTCCTCCTGTGTTCATCCAGCTCCACACCTTGTTATCTCAGATTCTCCAGCATCTGCAGTTCCTACTATCTCTGGAATCAGAATATCTTTCTTTACTCTGTCAAAATTTTTTCCTAATTTTGAACACCTCAATAAGGTTACCTCTTAATCTCCCCTTCTCCAAAGAGAACAAGCCCAATCTCACCAAACTTTCGTAAAAACTGAAAAACAAAATCTGCAGATGGTGTCAATCAGAAACAAAAAAAGAAATTGCTGGTAAAGCTCAGCAGGTCTGGCCATGTCTGGCTTATCGGGTCCAGTTATTCTTCCTCAGAACTTTTCTAGCAATTTCTATTTTTTTTCTTCTCTCTAATCTTTCCTTGTATCTAAAATCCCTCATTCCTGATCATTCTAGTAAATCTCCTCTGATTTCTCTCCAGATCTTTAGCATCTTTCCTTAAATAAGGAGCCCAGAATTAAACACAAGACTATGTAGAGTCTGGAACAATTTCTACAGATTGGAGGGTTACTGATGTAATCCCTTCGTTTAAAAAGGGATGTGGTGAGAAAACAGGGAATTATAGATCCGAAAGCCTAACATCAGTATTGAGGAAGATGCTACAGCCCATTCTCAAGAATTTAAAAGCAGAGCACTTAGAAAATTAAGGGTTTATGGTGAGTTGGCGGGTAAGTGGAGCTGAGTCTCAAAAAGATCAGCCATGATCTTATTAAATGGCGGGGCAGGCTCGAGGGGCCAAATGGCCTACTCCTGCTCCTAGTTCTCATGTTCTTATGTAAAACAATGATAGGATCAGATATAGTCAGCATGGATTCACATCAGGGAAATCCTACCTGACAAATCTACTGGAATTCTTTGAGGATGTAACTGATCAAGTTGATTAGCCCAAGCTGGTAGATGAGATTTTGGATTTCCAGGTAGCCTTTGGCAAAGTCCCACACAATGGATTAATGTATAAACATAAAGCACATGGGATCAAGGGCAGTGTAGTGAGATGGATAGGGAACTGGTTGGCAGACAGGGAAAAAAGAATGGCAAAAAATGGGTCAGTTTCTGAGGGGCAGGAAGTGACGAGCGGGGAACTGAAGGGACCAGGGCTTGGGCCCTAGCCATTCACAATATATAATAATGGTTTAGATAAGGGAGTTAAATGGAATATTTCAAAATTTGCAGCTGACACAAAACTGAGCTGTGAGGAGGATGCATAGGTGTTTCAGTGTGATTTGGACAGGCTGAGTGAGTGGGTAAGTGTAAGGCAGATGCTGTATAATGTGGACAAATGTGAGATCATCCTCTTTGAGAGCAGTTCAGGCAGATTATTATTTGAATAGCTGTAAATTGAGAGAGGAGGATGCTCAATGAGATTGGGGTGTCCCTACTCAGTAGCTGCTGAAAGTAAGCATGCAGGTGCAGTAGGTACTGAAGTTAAATAATATATAGCCTTCATAGCAAGAGGAGTCAAGTACAGGAGTACCATCGAATCCAAGGAATCACAGAACCCCTGCAGTGTGGAAGCAGGCTTTTTGGCCCATCTAGTCTTCCATTTCTGGTTGCAGCAGCAGCGCGAGCGGGAGCTTGGAGCAGGGGCCTGTCGGGAAGCCGGTGAGTGACTGTTTTTGAATCGTTAAAAAGCTTAGGTTGCGTTACCCGAAACACTACCCGGGTAGTGTGTCCCACCCATCCTCCTCCTCTAACCAAAAAAAAGGTTCTGTGTGCCTGATTGGTAACGTAACAAGTTTATTTTTTATTCTTTATTTTTTAACAGTCTTGGGAAATTAGAATAATGGGAACAGAGGTCAGGGCAGTTGAATGCTCCTCCTGCAGAATGTGGGAGGTAAGGGTCACCGCTAGTGTCCCTGCTGACTACATCTGCGGGAAGAGCACCCAACTCCAGCTCCTTGAAAACCGCGTTAGGGAACTGGAGCTGGAGCTGGATGAACTTCGGATCATTCGGGAGGCAGAGGGGGTTATTGAGAGGAGTTACAGGGAGGTAGTCACTCCTCAAGTACAGGAAAAAGGCAGATGGGTTACGGTCAGGGGACGGAAATGGAACCGGCAGGCAGTGCAGGGATCCCCTGTGGCCGTTCCCCTCAACAATAAGTATACCGTTTTGGATACTGTTGGGGGGGACGACTTACCAGGGGAAAGCAGTGGGGCACAGGTCTCTGGCACAGAGTCTGTCCCTGCTGCTCAGAAGGGAAGGGGGAAGAGGAGCAGGGCAGTAGTCATTGGAGACTCCATAGTTAGGGGGACAGATAGGAGGTTCTGTGGGGATGAGAGAGACTCACGGTTGGTGTGTTGCCTCCCAGGTGCCAGGGTGCGTGATGTCTCTGATCATGTTTTTGGGATCCTAAAGGGTGAGGGAGGGCAGCCCCAAGTCGTGGTCCACATTGGCACCAACGACATAGGTAGGAAGAGAGATGGAGATTTAAGGCAGAAATTCAGGGAGCTAGGATGGAAGCTGAGAGCTAGGATGAAGAGAGTTGTTGTCTCTGGTTTGTTGCCCATGCCACGTGCGAGTGAGGCGAGGAATAGGGAGAGAGAGGAGTTGAACACATGGCTACAGGGATGGTGCAGGAGGGAGGGTTTTGGATTCTTGGATAATTGGGGCTCCTTCTGGGGTAGGTGAGACCTCTACAAGCAAGATTGTCTTCACCTGAACCAGAGGGGTACAAATATCCTGGGGGGGAAATTTGCTAAGGCTATTCGGGTGGGTTTAAACTAATTCAGCCGGGGAATGGGCACCAAAATTGTAGTTCGACTATAGAAAAGGTTGAGAGTAGGGAGGTCCGAAATAAAGTTTCAGGGAAGCAAGATGGCACCGGCAAGCAAGGAGTTGGTTTGAAGTGTTTCTACTTCAATGCCAGGAGTGTCCGGAATAAGGTGGGTGAACTTGCAGCATGGGTTAGTACCTGGGACTTCGATGTTGTGGCCATTTCGGAGACATGGATAGAGCAGGGACAGGAATGGTTGTTGCAGGTTCCGGGATTTAGATGTTTCAGTAAGAACAGAGAAGATGGTAAAAGGGGCGGAGGTGTGGCATTGTTGGTCAAGGACAGTATTACAGTTGCAGAAAGGATGTTTGGGGACTCGTCAACTGAGGTAGTATGGGCTGAGGTTAGAAACAGGAAAGGAGCGGTCACCTGTTGAGAGTTTTCTATAGGCCTCCGAATAATTCCAGAGATGTAGAGGAAAGGATAGCAAAGATGATTCTCGATAGGAGTGAGAGAGACAGGGTAGTTGTCTTGGGGGACTTCAACTTTCCAAATATTGACTGGGAACACTATAGTTCGAGTACTATAGATGTGTCAGTTTTTGTCCAGTGTGTGCAGGAGGGCTTCCTGACACAGTATGTAGATAGGCCAACAAGGGGCGAAGCCACATTAGATTTGGTACTGGGTAATGAGCCTGGCCAGGTGTTAGATTTGGAAGTAGGTGAGCACTTTGGTGATAGCGATCACAATTCTGTTATGTTTACTTTAGTGATGGAAAGGGATAGGTATATACCACTGGGCAAGAGTTACAGCTGGGGGAAAGGCAATTACGATGAGATTAGGCAAGATTTAGGGAGCACAGGATGGAGAAGGAAACTGCAGGGGATGGGCACATTAGAAATGTGGAGCTTATTCAAGGAAAAGCTCCTGTGTGTCCTAGATAAGTATGTACCTGTCAGGCAGGGAAGAAGCTGTAGAGCACGGGAGCCGTGGTTTACGAAGGAGGTGGAATCTCTGGTCAAGAGGAATAAGAAGGCTTATGTTAGGATGAGATGTGAAGGCTCAGTTAGGGCACTTGAGGGCTACGAGGTAGCCAGGAAAGACATAAAGAGAGAGCTCAGAAGAGCCAGGAGGAGACATGAGAAGTTGTTGGCGCATAGGATCAGGGTAAACCCTAAGGCTTCCTATAGGTATTTAAGGAATGAAAGTATGGCGAAAGTAAGATTAGGCCCAATCAAGGATAGTAGTGGTAAGTTGTGTGTGGAGTCAGATGAGATAGGGGAAACACTAAATGAATATTTTTCAACAGTATTCACTCTAGAAAATGACAATGTTGTCGAGGAGAATACTGAGATACAGGCTACTAGACTAGGTGGGATTGAGGTTCACAAGGAAGAGGTATTAGAAATCCTACAGAGGGTAAAGATAGATAAGTCCCCTGGGCCGGATGGGATTTATCCTCGGATCCGCTGGGAAGCCAGGCAGGAGATTGCCAAGCCTTTGGCATTGATCTTTAACTCGTCATTGTCTACAGGAATAGTGCCAGACGACTGGAGGATAGCAAATGTGGTTCCCCTGTTCAAGAAGGAGAGTAGAGACAACCCTGGTAATTATAGACCAGTGAGCCTTACCTCAGTTGTTGGTAAAGTGTTGGAAAAGGTTATGAGAGATAGGATTTATAATCATCTAGCAAAGAATAAATTGATTACGGATAGTCAGCACAGTTTTGTGAAGGGAAGGTCATGCCTCACAAACCTTATTGAGTTCTTTGAGAAGGTGACCAAACAGGTAGATGAGAGTAAACTGGTGGATGTGGTGTGTATGGATTTCAGCAAGGCATTCGATAAGGTTCCCCACAATAGACTATTGTACAAAATGCGGAGGAATGGGATTGTGGGAGATATAGCAGTTTGGATCGGAAATTGGCTTGCTGAAAGAAGACAGAGGGTGGTAGTTGATGGGAAATGTTCATCCTGGAGACCAGTTACTAGTGGTGTACCGCAAGGGTCGGTGTTGGGTCCACTGCTGTTTGTCATTTTTATAAATGACCTGGATGAGGGCGTAGATGGATGGGTTAGTAAATTTGCAGACTACACTAAGGTCGGTGGAGTTGTGGATAGTGACGAAGGATGCTGTAGGTTGCAGAGAGACATAGATAAGCTGCAGAGCTGGGCTGAGAGGTGGCAAATGGAGTTTAATGCAGACAAGTGTGAGGTGATGCACTTTGGTAGGAGTAACCAGAAGGCAAAGTACTGGGCTAATGGTAAGGTTCTTAGTAGTGTAGATGAGCAGAGAGATCTCGGTGTCCATGTACACAGATCCTTGAAAGTTGCCACCCAGGTTGACAGGGCTGTTTAGAAGGCGTACGTGTTTTAGCTTTTATTAATAGAGGGATCGAGTTCCGGAACCAAGAGGTTATGGTGAAGCTGTACAAAACTCTGGTGCGGCCGCACTTGGAGTATTGCGTACAGTTCTGGTCACCGCATTATAAGAAGGATGTGGAAGCTTTAGAAAGGGTGCAGAGGGGATTTACTAGGATGTTGCCTGGTATGGAGGGAAGGTCTTACGAGGTAAGGCTGAGGGACTTGAGGCTGTTTTCATTAGAGAGAAGAAGGTTGAGGGGTGACTTAATTGAAACTTATAAAATAATCAGAGGGTTAGATAGGGTGGATAGGGAGAGCCTTTTTCCTAGGATGGTGACGGCAAGCACGAGGGGGCATAGCTTTAAACTGAGGGGTGAAAGATATAGGACAGATGTCAGAGGTAGTTTCTTTACTCAGAGAGTAGTAAGGGAATGGAACGCTTTGCCTGCAATGGTAGTAGACTCGCCAACTTTAGGTACATTTAAGGCGTCATTGGACAAGCATATGGACGTACATGGAATAGTGTAGGTTAGATGGGCTTGAGATCGGTATGACAGGTCGGCACAACATCGAGGGCTGAAGGGCCTGTACTGTGCTGTAATGTTCTATGTTCTATGTTCTATGTTCTATAGTCCAGACCTACCTTCCAAAGAGCAACCCACTCAGATCCACTTGCATTTTCTGTGGCTAACTCAACCAGCCCACAAATCCTGAACACTGTGGGCAATTTCCCATGGCCAATCCACTTAGCCTGCATATCTTTGGACTGTGGGAGGAAACCGGAGCACCCAGAGGAAACCCATGCAGACACAGAGAGAATGTGCAAACTGCACACACAAACAGTCACCTGAGGCTGGAATCGAACCCAGGTCCTTGGCGCTCAGAGGCAGCAGAGCTAACCACTGTAAGAACAGAGTGTAGGAGTCTGTTGCTGCAGTAATATAGGGACCTCACCTGGAATATTGTGTCTGTTTTACTTGAGGAAAGATGTTCTGGTGAGGGAGAGAGGGGAGTGAAGATTTACCAGACTGATTCTTGGGATGATTGGACCGATGTACGAGGAGAGGTTCAGTTGGTTCAGATTTGATTCACTGCAGTTTAGAAAAATAAAAGGGGGATCTTCTGAGGAAGGCTGCGTTGTGGTTGAAGTACTGCTGGATGCTGAGGTGAATACCAGGCTCCCGTGAGAAGGGCATGCAGCAGTGAGGTGAGGCGATAGGAGGAGGAACAAATTATCACAGCTTCTGGAGGTGTGAGGGTAAAGGAGAAGGAAGTTTATCTGTGAAGCCACAGGCAGTAGATAAGTGAGTGACTGGTGAATAGTTTTTCTTCTCCCTTGTCTTCTTTTTGTTTTGCTGCTGTTACTGTTAACTTAAGGGCTTAGACATGGCAGGGGGTCACAGACCTGTGTAATGCTCCTCCTGCACAATGTGGGAATGCAGGGACTGTTCCGATATCCCTGACTCCTTCACGTACAGGAAGTATCGCCAGGTGCAGCTCCTGCCTGAACACTGACAGCTCTGGAACTACAGCCAGATTCACTTTGGAGCATCCGTAAGGCTGAGGGAATCATGGATAGCACACTCAGTAAGCTGGTCACACCACAGATAAACATTACTGGGGGAGACAGGGAATGGGTAACTAACTGACAGAGGCAGGTAGTGCAGGAGTCTCCTGGGGCCATCTCCCTCCCAAACAGAGAAACCGTTTTGGATACTGATGGGGGAGATTGCTCACTAGGAGATAGTGGCAGTAAACAGGTTCAGGGCACCGTGGCTGGCTCTGTTGTACAGGATGGCAGGAAAAAGAGTGGCAGAGCGATAGTGACAGGGGATTCATTGTAAGGGGAATAGATAGATGTTTCTGCAACCGCACACATGAGCCCAAGATGGGATGTTGCCTCCCTGGTGCTAGGGTCAAGGAGGCCTCAGAGCTGCTGCAGGATATTTTGGAGGGAGAGAGTAAACAGCCAGCTGTTGTGCTATATATCAGCATCAATAATATTGGTAAAAAATGGGAGGAGGTCCTACTAACTGAATTTAGGCAGTTCAGAGTTAAACTAAAAAGTCGGACATCAAAGGTAGGAATCTCAGGATTGCTAGCAGTGCCACATGCTAGCCAGAGTACGAATGGCAGGATAGTTAAGTGAGTATTTGGTTTGAAGGTGGTGTAAGAGGGAGGGATTCAAATCCCTGGGACATTGGAACCGGTTCGTGGGGAGGAGGGACCAGCAGAAACTGGACAGTCTGCACCTGGGAAGTACTGAATCCTATCGCCCGGGGGTGGCGGTGGTGGGCGGGGGGCGCGATCTGTTTTCTAGTGCTGCACCTGGGGATACTTCCTGTACGTGAAGGAGTCAGGGATATCGGAACAGTCCCTGCATTCCCACATTGTGCAGGAGGAGCATTACACAGGTCTGTGATCCCCTGCCATGTCTAAGCCCTTAAGTTAAGACATGGCAGGGGATAGGAAATAATGAAGAAAGTCAGAGGGAAGTAAAGTGGGGACCGAAACAAAGGACAGTGAGGGGCAAAGGAAAAGCAGAAAGCATAGAAACCAAAGACAAAAATCAAAAAGAGCCACATTACGCCATGATTCTAAAAGGGCAATAAGTGTAAAAGAAAATGAGCCTGAAGAGCCTGTACCTCAATGTGAGGAGCATTTGTAATAAAGTGGGTAAATTTCAAGATAGGGATGGATAGTGGAATCCAGGGTTATGGGGATAAGGCAGGAACAGGATACTGATTGTGGATGATCAGCCATGATCATAATGAATGGTGGTGCTGGCTCAAAGGGCCGAATGGCCTACTCCAGCACCTATTGTCTATTGTCTATTAACTGTACAAACAGTCATTAATAGATAATGATGTAATTGGGATCACCGGGACCTGTCTCCAGGGTGATCAAGGATGGGAACTCAGCGTCTTCAATTTTCAGGAAAGACGGACAGAAAGGAAAGGGAGGTGGGGTAGCGTTGCTGGTTAAGGAGGAGATTGACACAATATAATGGAAGACATTAGCCTGGATGATAGTGGAGCTGGAGTATGGGCAGAGCTACGAAGCACCAAAGGGAAAAACACATTAGTGGGAGTTGTATACAGACCACCAAACAGTAGCTGTGATGTTGGGGACTGTATGAAATCAGAGAAGCAGGCAGTAAGGGGACAGCTCAGTGTGAGTGCCTTCGATCTACACATTGATTGGACGAACCAAACTGGTAGCAATGCGATAGGGGGAGGATTTCACAGAATGTATGAAGATGGTTTCCTTGACCCAATATGTCAAAGAGCTGACTAGAGAGTAAGCCATCCTCGACTGGGTATTGTGTAATGAGAGAGGTTTAATGAGAAATGTGGTGGTGTGAGATCATCTGGGGAAGGGTGACCATAATATGGTCGAATCCTTCAGTAAGATGGAGAGTGATACAATTAAATCTGAAACTGGGGCCCCGAACTTAAAGAAAGGTAACGTTGATGGTATGAGGCAGGCATTGTCTAGGATAAACTGACCAAGGATACTTAAGGAGTTTATAATGGATGGGCAATGGCAGACACTTTTCTGAGCACGTGGATGAACTTCAACAAATGTACATCCCTGTCTGGTATAATACAGTGACTCAGCCATGGCTAACAAGGGGAATCAGGGACAGTGTTAAAGCCAGAGAGGGGAGGTATAAATTGGCCAGAAAAAGCAGCAAACCTAAGGACTGGGAGTAATTTAAAATTCTGCAGAGGAGGACAAAGAATTTAATTCGGAAGGGGAAAATAGAATATGAAAGTAAGTTTGTGGACATCAGAAAAACTGACTGCAAAATGGATATGTGAAGGCAAAAAGACTAGTGAAGACAAATGTAGTTAGAATCAGGTGATATCATAAATGGACAACAAAGAGGTGGCAGACCAATTGAACAAATATTTTGGATCTGTCTTCACTCAGGAGAACACAAATAGCCTTCAGGAAATGCTGGGGGACAGACGGTCAATCATGAAGGAGGAACTGAAGGGAATCCTTATTAGTCAGGAGATGGTATTTGGGAAATTGATGAGATTAAAACTCAATAAGTCCCCAAGGCCTGATATTCCGTATCCCAGAGTACTTAAAGAAGTGGCACAAAAAATGCCAGATGCATTAGTGTTAATTTTCCTGTATTCTGTAGACCCTGGAAGAGTTCCAATAGACTGGGGGGAGCCAATATAACCTCATCATTTAACAAAGGAGTGAGAGAGTAAATGGGGAATTATTGCCTGACACTGGTGGTGGGAAAAATGCTGGAGCCAATTATTAAGGATTATTAAGGAAAGCAGTGACAGAATCAGCCCTAGTCAGAATGGATTCATGAAAGGGAAATCATACTTGACAAATCCTCTGGAATATTTTGAGGATGTGACCAGTAGAGTGGACAAGGATGAATCAGCAGATGTTGTGTAACTGGACTTTCAAAAGGCTTTTGACAAGGCTCCACACAAGAGATTAGTGAGGAAAATGAAAGCTCATGGTATCGGAGGTAATGTATTGACGTGGATAGAGAACTGGTTGACAGACAGGAGGCAGAGAGTTGGAATAAATGGGTCGCAGGCAGAGCAACAGGCAGAGAGGAGCAGGGTGCCGCTGGGTTCATTGTGAACATAGAGAAACATAGAGAACATGGAACAGTATAGCACAGTACAGGCCCTTCAGCCCATGACGTTGTGCTGGTCTATTATCCTTCCAAGATCAATCTACCCTGCATACATAGCTGGGACCTCAGCTGTTCACAACATACACTAACAGTTTGGATGAAGGAGTTGAATGCAGTATCTCCAAATTTGCAGAAGACACAACTGGGTGGCAGTGTGTGCTGTGAGGTAGATGCTAAGAGGCTGCAGGGTGATGGACTGACTGGCTGAGTGGGCAGATAATTGGTAAATGCAATATAATGTGGATAAATGTGAGGTTATTCACTTGGGTCACAAAAACGGGAAGACAGATTATAACCTGAATTGTGGTAGTTTAGGAAAAGGTGAGGGGCAATGAGACCTGGGTGTCATGGTGGAACAGTCGCTGAAGGTTGGCATGCAAGTGCAGCAGGCAGTAAAGAAAGCTAATGGCATGCTGGCCTTCATAGCGTGAGGGTTTGAGTATCGGAGTAAGGATGTCCTGCTGCAGTATTACAGGACTTTAGTGAGGCCACCGCTTGAGTATTGTGTGCAGTTTTGTTCTCCTAGTCTGAGGAAGGACATTCTCACTATTGAGTGAGCCCCATGAAGGCTCACCAAACTGATTCCCAGGATGGCAGGACTGACAGATGAGGAAAGACTTGATCAACTGGGCTTGGACTTGCTGGAATTTAAAAGGTTGTATGGTGGTGCTGGCCCAAAGGGCTGAATGGCCTACTCCTGCACCTATTTGCTATGTTTCTGTGTCATACAAACAGATAAAATTCAAACAGGAATAAATAGGGCAAACATAGGAAGTATGTTCCCGATGAGGGGGGAGTCCAGGACTAGGGGTAATATTCTTAGGATAAGGGGTAAACTGTTTAGGACGGAGACGAGGAAGGAGGTGACGGCCTAGTGGTATTATTGCAGGATTGTTAACCCAGAGACCCAGATAACCTTCTGGGACCTGGGTTCGAATCCCACCACGGCAAATAGTGGAATTTGAATTCAATAAATATCTGGAGTTAATAGTTTGATGACGACCATGAATCCAATGCCAGTAAATCATTGGAGGAAAAACCCATCTGGTTCACTAATGTCCTTGAGGGAAGGAAACTGCCATCCCTACCTGGTCTGGGCTACATGTGACTCCAGACCCACAGCAATGTGGTTGACTCTCAACTGCCCTCTGGGCAATTAGGGATGGGCACTAAATGCTGCCTGGTCAGCAACGTCCTCCTCCCATGAATCAATAAAGGGGAATGAAACAAAATGTCTTCACCCCGAGAGTGGGGATCCTGTGGAATTCTCTGATACAGAACGTGGCTAAGGCCAAAACATTGAATGTTTTCAAGAAAGGTGACTGGAAGTGAAGTGTCAAATCTGCTTTCTGTCCATAAATGCTGCCAGGCCTGCTGACATTTTTCAGCAATTCTGTTTCCCATTGTGATTTCCAGCATCTGCAGTTTGTTGGTTTTTATTATCGTTATTATAGTTTGATAGATCCCAGCTCTACCTCCACCATGCTTCTTGTAAAGTGGAACTACATCAGCTGTTGTCCAATCCTCTGGCATCTCCCTTTATACCAGAGCCCTTCTTTCCTCCTTCATATCCCACAGCATCCTGGGATACAATTCATTCAGAGCTGGGGATTTGTCCACTTTGAAACTCAACAAACTCCAGTATCTCCTCATTTCTTATGTCATTCTGTTCAAATTTAACATTGTGCTATTGTCCCCAGGGTTCGTACACAGACTGTCCCTAACAAGCCCCACTCTTTCCCTGCTTATTCAGAGATGGATATTAATTAGGCCTGCATACTAAACAGAGAAAATACAAGTCGGCAATTGCCCTTAGATTGGAAACAATGTTTGTTAGGGGAACAAAAGACTGATGACAGAGTAGGACGCTCCAGTGGAGCTCCTCTGCTCACCAGCCCCTTTCGCTTCTTTATTTCTCCTCTTCATAGCTTTTTATTCTCATCCCCTCTTCCCTGACCCCTCCTAGCTGGAGAATGGAGTAGACAGCAGAACAAGAAGGGTTGTGTCCCAGGGGCAGAGTGAGCACAGGCCTAGTCCCAGGGCAGAGCAAGCACTGGCCTAGCCCCGGGGCAGAGTGAGCACTGGCCTAGCCCCGGGGCAGAGCGAGCACAAGCTGAGTCCCGGGGCAGAGCGAGCACAGGCCTAGCATCGGGGCAGAGCGAGCACAAGCTGAGTCCCGGGGCAGAGCGAGCACAGGCCCAGTCCCGGGGCAGAGCGAGCACAGGCCCAGTCCTGGGGCAGAGAGAGCACAGGCCCAGTCCCGGGGCAGAGAGAGCACAGGTCGAGTCCCGGGGCAGAGCAAGCACAGGCTGAGTCCTGGGGTAAAGTGAACACAGGCTGAGTCCCGGGGTAGAGCAAGCACAGGCCCAGTCCCGGGGGTAGAGTGAACACAGGCTGAGTCCTGGGGCAGAGCGAGCACAGGCTGAGACCAGGGGCAGATTAAGCACAGGCCTAGTCCCGGGCAGAGCGAGCACAAGCTGAGTCCAGGGGCAGAGCGAGCACAGGCCTAGCCTAGGGGCAGAGCGAGCACAGGCCTAGTTCTGGGTCAGACCAGGTAAGGAAGGTATCAGAGATAATGGGAACTGCAGATGCTGGAGAATCCAAGATAACAAAGTGTGGAGCTGGAGGAACACAGCAGGCCAAGCAGCATCTTAGGAGCACAAAAGCTGACATTTCGGGCCTAGACCCTTCATCAGAGAGATCTAATGAAGGGTCTAGGCCTGAAACGTCAGCTTTTGAGCTCCTGAGATGCTGCTTGGCCTGTTGTGTTCATCCAGCTCCACATTTTATTATCCAGGTAAGGATGGTAGTTTCTTTCTCTAAAGGTCATCAGTGAACCAGGTGGATTTTTCATGTCAATCGACAATATATTCCGGTCATTAGTAGGCTGTCAGTTTCAAACTTCTA
Source organism: Stegostoma tigrinum (assembly GCF_030684315.1). NCBI lineage: Eukaryota > Metazoa > Chordata > Chondrichthyes > Orectolobiformes > Stegostomatidae > Stegostoma > Stegostoma tigrinum. Next base: position 106,652,363 of record NC_081360.1, read on the forward strand.
TTACATTCAAATTCCACCATCGACTGTGATGGGATCTGAATCCAGAAATCGGTGCCTCTGGAATAACAGTGCAGCAATAATACCGCCATTACCTCCCTGAGGGTGGCAATGTGCCAATCTCCTGCTTTCCCCATTCAGTGCCCTGAACTATGTGTCTATTGAATGGTACAGCACATTTCCGGGGCCTCCACTCACTTTGTTTTATTCTCACATTATCCTTTCTTTATTTGCAAACCACTTTATACTTAAATCCTTTCACTTTTACAAGCAGGAACGGCTCCTCCCTCTCTCCTCCGTCCAGCCCACGGACGATTTTGAAAATCTCTGTCTGATCTGCTCTCAGCCTTTTTCTCTCCAGGGAGAATAGTCCCACCTCTTCAATCTGTCTTCATCGCTGAAGTTTCTCACCCCTGGAACCATTCTTGTAAATTGCTCCTGCACTCTCTCTGATACATTCACATCTTTCCTACAGTGTGGGGCCCACAACTGTACACAATACTCCAGCTGGGGTCTAACAATGGTCTTATATAAGTTCAGCGATACCTCCCTGCTCTTGTGCTCTATGCCCCAGTTAATAAAACCCAGGGCACTGTGTGCTCTCTCCTCCTGTTCTGCCATCTTCAGTGATCTGTGCACAGACACACCCAGCTCCCCTTGCCCCTCGCGCACCCCCCATTTCAGAATTGTACCCCTTCCAATGTTCTTCTCATCAAAGTGCAGCACCTCACACTTCCCTGCATGGAACTTTGTCTGTCACCCACCCACCCACTCCACCAACTTGTCAATGTCCTTTTTGGAGTTTCACACTGTCCTCCTCACATTTATTGTGCAGTCCCCTGCACAGCAAGATCCCAATCATTAATCTTTACCAGGAAAAGCAATCCTGTCCCCGGGGAGCTCCACTACAAACTTTCCTCCAGCTTTAAAAACATCCATTGACCATTTCTCTCTGTTCCCTCTCACTCAGTCAGTTTTGTGTTCATACTGTTACTGTTCCTTTTATACCGTGACCCTCGCCTTCCTCACAAGCCTGTCCTGTATCAGACAGCAGCTGAAAACCCATGTTCACCACATCAGCAGCATTACCCTCATCCAGCCTTTCTGTTTCCTCTTCAAAAACCTCCAGGAAGTCCAATCAACCCAACTTCCCCCTCAGAAATTCATGCTGGCTCTTCACAATCAACCCATCTTCTTCCACGTAACACCAATTAATTGATCTTAGAGTAGGAAAATTTGTCGGCACGACATCATGGGCCGAAGGGCCTGTACTGTGCAGTTCTGTTCTATGTTCTATGTTCTAATTCTATCCTCCTTCATAATATTGAGATGACTAATGGTGAGAATACTAAAGAAAGTGAGGGAGATTATTGATGTGTTCGTAAAAGGAGACTTAAACTCAAAACTTTTCACATTGCCTCATCAGGACTGATAACCAATTTTACAAAGGGAACATTTACAGGAGGCTGCAGTTCAGTTGGACTTTTTTGGGATAGTCATGCAACAGGAATTGTCAATTGTAGATGATAATTAAATTTAAATCAACAAAGTTGTCTCTGTGTGGCCAGGGCATTGCCACAGGAAGAGAGCAGGGACTGAGCGCTCCTGTTTCTGTGTGGCCAGGGCGTTGTCACAGGGAGATAGCAGGGACTGAGCGCTTCTGTTTCTGTGTGGCCAGGGCGTTGTCACAGGGAGATAGCAGGGACTGAGCGCTCCTGTCTCTGTGTGGCCAGGGTGTTGTCACAGGGACATAGCAGGGACTGAGCGCTCCTGTGTCCGTGTGGCCAGGGCATTGTCACAGGGAGATAGCAGGGACTGAGCGCTCCTGTCTCTGTGTAGCCAGGACATTGTCACAGGGAGATAGCAGGGACTGAGCGCTCCTGCCTCTGTGTGGCCAGGACATTGTCACAGGGAGATAGCAGGGACTGAGCGCTCCTGCCTCTGTGTGGCCAGGGCGTTGTCACAGGGAGGTAGCAGGAACTGAGCGCTCCTGTGTCCGTGTTCAAGTTCTACCTGCTCCACAATTATGCCATAATGTCTCAGAACTACTGTTTCGGAAAATATCTGCAGCAGTGATTGGCCATTCTTGAGCCATTTCCACCCCCATTGATGTAGAGAATACCATTGATATCAGGGAAGATTACTGATGACAAGCGAGATCATTTGTTACAAAGGAGATTATTGATAACAGGGGAGATTCCTGACAATGAGGGAGGTTATTGATAACAGGGGAGATTCCTGGCAATGAGGGAGATTATTGATAACACAGGAGATTCCTGTCAATGAGGGAGATTATTGATAACTGGGGAGATTGCTGGCAATGAGGAAGATTATTGATAACAGGGGAGATTCCTGTCAATGAGGGAGATTATTGATAACTGGGGAGATTACTGACAATGAGGGAGATTATTGATAACATGGGAGATTCCTGTCAATGAGGAAGTTTATTGATAACAGGGGAGATTCCTGACAATGAGGGAGATTATTGATAACAGGGGAGATTACTGTCAATGAGGGAGAATATTGATAACAGGGGAGATTCCTGACAATGAGGGAGATTATTGATAACACGGGAGATTCCTGTCAATGAGGGAGATTATTGATAACTGGGGAGATTCCTGTCAATGAGGGAGATTATTGATAACACAAGAGATTCCTGACAATGAGGGAGATTATTGATAACATGGGAGGTTACTGATGATGAGGGAGATTATTGATAACTGGGGAGATTCCTGACAATGAGGGAGATTATTGATAACATGGGAGATTCCTTTCAATGAGGGAGATTATTGATAACACGAGAGATTCCTGACAATGAGGGAGATTATTGATAACACAAGAGATTCCTGACAATGAGGGAGATTATTGATAACAGTGGAGATTCCTGGCAATGAGGAAGATTATTGATAACTGGGGAGATTACTGACAATGAGGGAGATTATTGATAACACGGGAGATTCCTGTCAATGTGGGAGTTTATTGATAACATGGGAGATTCCTGACAATGAGGGAGATTATTGATAACAGGGGAGATTATTGTCAATGAGGGAGAATATTGATAACAGGGGAGATTCCTGACAATGAGGGAAATTATTGATAACACGGGAGATTCCTGACAATGAGGGAGATTATTGATAACACGGGAGATTCCTGTCAATGAGGGAGATTATTGATAACACGAGAGATTCCTGACAATGAGGGAGATTATTGATAACATGGGAGGTTACTGACAATGAGGGAGATTATTGATAACAGGGGAGATTACTGTCAATGAGGGAGAATATTGATAACAGGGGAGATTCCTGACAATGAGGGAAATTATTGATAACACGGGAGATTCCTGACAATGAGGGAGATTATTGATAAGACGGGAGATTCCTGTCAATGAGGGAGATTATTGATAACTGGGGAGATTCCTGTCAATGAGGGAGATTATTGATAACACGAGAGATTCCTGACAATGAGGGAGATTATTGATAACATGGGAGGTTACTGATGATGAGGGAGATTATTGATAACTGGGGAGATTCCTGACAATGAGGGAGATTATTGATAACACGGGAGATTCCTGTCAATGAGGGAGACTATTGATAACACGAGAGATTCCTGTCAATGAGGGAGATTATTGATAACAAAGGAGATTATTGATTATGAGGGAGATTATTGATAACACCGGAGATTACTGATAACACCGGAGATTACTGATAATGAGGGAAATTATTGATCATTCATGCATGAGGAGATTATTGCCATTATTGAAATTATTGATACCATATCCCAGTATTGATCTGTCACTCGCAATTGGGTCTGGCTTCTCTTTTTGCAGATTAAACACACATTGCTGTAAGAGGTTTATTTGAGCTGAATTGAACACAGGTCGAACAGTACAGGATCTGTCCACTAATCCAATGTGACAGCAGGGCCATTTTAAAGCCAATCGTGTTGGAGTTTATGATGAGAGTCATTGTCTAGGATATTAGAAGCTCCGGGTCTCAGAATAAGAGATTGTCCAATGAAAATGACAAAGAATGACAAAGCCCTGGGCTGTACAACAATTGGCTTTGATCTGAGATGAGCTATTAGATTTGGAGTAGCTGGAGAATATTAACTCTTGCTGGGGTTTTGCTAAGTCGGTGATGTCTTTGTTTCTGCACTGTAAGACACGGAGAGAGATTCACTCATTGTTCATTTCAGGGACACTTCCTTTAGCCTGAGTCCAGAGAGTGGGTCTTGGACATCTTTCACACTCACATGGCTTATTTGGGGAGGGGGCACGGTGCAGCTATAGGGCAAGGGTATGGTCCTGGAGTCATGGCAGAAGCAGTTCGATCCAACGCCTCTGTTTACATTAATCAGAGCAGTCCCTTCAACTAGAGGCATTCCAAGAACCTGGAGAGTGGGTTTTCAAAGGTGGGATGGGGATGATTGGGGTTTGAAAGAGAACATCAGAATATAAAGATAGGAACAGGAGGAGGCCATCCTCCCCACTTGAGTACACTTTGCTGTTCAATGAGATCATGTTTACCTCAGCACTCATTCCCCTGCACCATCCACAAGCCTTTTAATATGTAGCAGCCTATCATTGAACATACTTGATTTCTGAGTCTCCGCAGCCTCTGGGCCAATGAATTCCAAAGACTCTCTGAGTGAAAAATCCCTCCTCATCTCAGCCCTGAGTGGCTCACCTCTTCCCCAAGACCATGTCCCTGCCAGGGCTGGGGCATTGCGAGGGGAGGTAATTCAGTAGAAACTCATTTCTCTTTGATCTTTTGGAAAACTGCAGTTTTTTCCATTACAGCTGCTGGCCTTTCTAAAGCTCCCCGATGGGTTGAGACAAAGTTAGGGATGAATATTCCCCATTATGTTCATCTTGTCTAAGAAACACTGAATATCTTTTATACACATCAGTGTCAGAAATTCACTGAAGGCTCGTGGAATCACCATGATGCCATGTTTTTGAACAATGTGTCCCTGGAATGTCATCATTATCCCTGAGAGTTGCTCATCTAGTGAAAGACCCATCTTCTGTGGCACCTCTAAGATGACCCTGACCCTCTGATCATGCCCTGTCTCTATTTTACCATGCATTAGCATGTTACCCAAATGAAAAATACTTCCGTGACTCCTTTCCAGGATTCAAGGCATTGCACTGTCAGCTGCACAGCGATCCCAAACGGTAGAATGTTAAACCTATCAGACCTGACAGATGTAAGGAATTTCATCAGCAACCTTGCTTCTGAGTCAAAGGGTATCTGCAACTAACCACTGTGACCACAACAGTCAATGAAACACTCTTCTGTTGCCAGTTGCACCAGACTATTGTAGACAGATCAAACTGGAGAGATTTTCCTGCTTACTCCTTAGTTAAACTGAGTAAGATCCGCACTCAAACTTGGTTCTTCATGTGTCTTGTCGCTAGACCTGAGCATCATTGTGATCCTTTAATAATGCCCACAACTGGGCACAATGCTCCAGCTGGGGTCTAATAAGGGTCTTGTACAAGTTCAGCATCACCTCCCTGCTCTTGTGCTCTATGCACCACTAATAAAGCCCAGGGCACTGTGTGCTTCATTAACTGCCCTCTAACTGCTCATGACTAATGAATATACACAGCAAAGTCACTCCACTTCTGCACTCCTTTATAACATCTCGCCGCCTTCCTCCCACCAAAAAACATTGAACTACACCTGTATCTATCTGCCCAAACCCACCAAGCTGTCAATGTCACAGAATCATAGGCTCACACATCACTGACTTCCAGAGATTCTAAATTGCTAAGGGTGACCGCTGAGTCTTGACCCTCTCCACGGCCCCCAGAGATCATTGCTGTTTGAGGTGCTGCGCAGAATCCATTGAACTTCAGAAACAACAAGTCATGAAAAGAGGGAGGATGAGACCAGGGATTATAACAACGTGCCAGTCCGTTCGGCCCATCAAGTCAGCACTGACAAAAACTACAGTAAGTCAATACTAGCACTACCATGCTGCTATTTAGCCCATGCCCTTGAATGTTACGACATTCTTCTAGAAATTCCACTGTCCTCCTCCCAATTCACTATGTGACCAAAGTTTTGTTGGGCCTCTCAGTGAGACACTGTTGAAAAATACAACGCAACTCGGAATTAACCAAAGAAACACAAGGTCGAGCTGGTTGTCTGTTTTTCTCTCTGTAGATGCTGCCTGACCTGCTGAATATACCCACCATCTTCTGCTTCGAAAATGTGAAAAATGTTACAATTTGTCGAAAGGGCACTTTCTGAAAGAGAAAAATCTGGTTTCCCAGAATGTTCCTGACGTTAAAATTACAGATGTTGAAATCATTCTTGACAACTGACACGGTTAATAAGTTTGGAAATATTTTCAGATTGGGGCAGCGCAATCTCAAGCCAAAGCCATTCCAGTTGGAAGCATTCCACCTGCCCTGGCTCCCTTATGAATAATCAAATAGTCCCTTTTCCTGAAACAGTCATTTCTTTATTAATCTTTATTGTCACCATTTAGTCTGATGCATCTGTTACTGCAGTGCCTCAGAAATAAGAGACATCTCTGTGTGTGGGACAAAACCGTCTCATCCACACTGCTGCGCTCACCCTCTTTGCATTTCTTTCTGATTCTACTTCTCTCGCTCTCTATCCCACTGTATTTTCCCCGCACGTGTCGCTTCTCTATCACAAGCAGTTTTGCTCAGTCTCTCTTTATAAAAACAATCCCTTACAATATTTGCCTTTACTTTGTGGCTGCGATGAAATCGATAGAACTTGCATCTGTTATTTTGTTACTTGCAGAGTAAAGCTCCCTTTACACTGTCCCCCGTCAAACACTCCCTGGACAGGGACAGCACAGGGTTAGATACAGAGTAAAGCTCTCTCTACACTGTCCCCCATCAAACACTCGCAGCACAGGGACAGCACGGGGTTAGATACAGGGTCAGGCACCGTCTACACCGTCACATTCATGCAGCAGGAGCTGCTGTGTTTTCTTGTGAGTGACAGCTTCAGTATTGTAAAGCCTGTTTCTCCCCCTCTCTGGGTTTGCTGGTTGGCTAAAGTTGTTTGAGATTAATGATATATTCAGCTTCACTTCTTTCACCTTACTTAAAATTTCAAATCATTTCTGTTTTCCTTTATTCTATTTTTGAGCAGTAAAATCAGAGTTTGATATTAACTTGCTCCTGCTGTTCTCTAATGTAATCGATTTCTCTCTCTCTCTAATATAACAGTGATTGTTACATCTGCCCATGACTCAGGTTTGCATTCACATACAATGCAGCTTTCCAGCTTCAATATTTGCAGCCCCTTGAACCTCGCCAGTGATTTCATTATCCTCGATATTCACAGTGTACACAGTATCAAACTCAATGATTTCAACCTTACTGTAGCTGTCCCAGTCTTTGTTACAATCTCCTGCCCTGGTGTTAATTGAGAAACTGAGAAAATTAACAAGTAAGATCCCAGAGCAACTGACAGTTGGCTCCCCGACAAAGACAGGAGCTCACGCTTAATAATGCTAATGGAGGTCATTGACTTCCAGAGATTCTAAATTGCTACAGGGTGACCACTGAGTCCCAAATCTCTCCACAGCCCCTACAGATCATTGTCGTTTGAGGTGCTGTACAGAATCCATTGAACTTCAGAAAAGCAGCAGGTCAGAAAAGGAGGGAGGATATGACCAGGCGTTGTTACAAAATGTCAGCCCATTTCCATTTTAAACCAATTTCGGACATGTTGTAATATCAGAAATTGCTGGAGAAACTCAGCAGGTCTGGCAGCATCTGTGCGGAGAAAACAGAGGTGGGGGCACAGGTATTGGGATTTTTCGGGGGGGAGAAGGAGTAAGCGAAAAGAGCCCAGAGAGAGAGAAAACAACCATTAAGCAAACAGGGGAATGGATAATGGTAACCCAGAAATACAGAAACCCGTGAATAAAGACCAACCCCTCGGTGTGAATGGGTGTGACTGTGCCGTAAGCAATCGTTGTCATGACGAGGCCAAGGCAGGCTGTCGTTGGGTAAAGGACACGGAAGGATGGAATTAGGCTCGATATTATTGAACTTGATATCGAGTCCGGAGGGCTGCAGGGTCCCCAAGCGGAAAATGAGGCGTGGTTCCTCCAGCCTTGCGTTGAGCTTCACTGCAACACTGCAGCAAGCCAGAGGCAGACATGTGGTCCAGGGAACAGGGTGGTGTGTTAAATAAAAAAAAACCAAAGAAACCTACAGCACAGGAACAGGCCCTTTGGCCCTCCAAGCCTGCGCCGATCAAGATCCTCTGTCTAACCTGTCATCTATTTTCTAACGGTCTGTGTCCATTTGCTCCCTGCCCATCCATGTACCTGTCCAAATATATCTTAAAAGACGCTAACGTGTCTGCGTCTACCACCTCTGCTGGCAACGCGTTCCAGGCACCCACCACCCCCTGTGTAAAGAACTTTCCACACATATCTCCCTTAAACTTTCCTCCTCTCACTTTGACCTCATGACCCCTAGTAATTGAGTTCCCCCACTCTGGGAAAAAGCTTCTTGCTATCCACCCTGTCTATACCCCTCATGATTTTGTAGACCTCAATCAGGTCCCCCCTCAATCTCCGTCTTTCTAATGAAAATTATCCTAAACTATTAAGAATGACGAAAGTAAGATTAGGGCCAATCAAGGATAGTAGTGGTAAGTTGTGTGTGGAGTCAGAGGAGATAGGGGAAGAATTAAATGAATATTTTTCAACAGTATTCACTCTAGAAAATGACAATGCTGTCGAGGAGAATACTGAGATACAGGTTACTAGACTAGAGATAATGGGAACTGCAGATGCTGGAGATTCCAAGATAATAAAATGTGAGGCTGGATGAACACAGCAGGCCAAGCAGCATATCAGGAGCACAAAAGCTGACGTTTCGGGCCTAGACCCTTCATCAGAGAGGGGGATGGGGGGAGGGAACTGGAATAAATAGGGAGAGAGGGGGAGGCGGACCGAAGATGGAGAGTAAAGAAGATAGGTGGAGAGGGTGTAGGTGGGGAGGTAGGGAGGGGATAGGTCAGTCCAGGGAAGACGGACAGGTCAAGGAGGTGGGATGAGGTTAGTAGGTAGCTGGGGGTGCGGCTTGGGGTGGGAGGAAGGGATGGGTGAGAGGAAGAACCGGTTAGGGAGGCAGAGACAGGTTGGACTGGTTTTGGGATGCAGTGGGTGGGGGGGAAGAGCTGGGCTGGTTGTGTGGTGCAGTGGGGGGAGGGGATGAACTGGGCTGGTTTAGGGATGCAGTAGGGGAAGGGGAGATTTTGAAACTGGTGAAGTCCACATTGATACCATATGGCTGCAGGGTTCCCAGGCGGAATATGAGTTGCTGTTCCTGCAACCTTCGGGTGGCATCATTGTGGCAGTGCAGGAGGCCCATGATGGACATGTCATCTAGAGAATGGGAGGGGGAGTGGAAATGGTTTGCGACTGGGAGGTGCAGTTGTTTGTTGCGAACTGAGCGGAGGTGTTCTGCAAAGCGGTCCCCAAGCCTCCTAGACTAGATGGCTACTAGACTAGATGGGATTGAGGTTCACAAGGAAGAGGCATTAGAAAACCTACTGAGGGTGAAGATAGATAAGTCCCCTGGGCCGGATGGGATTTATCCTCGGATCCGCTGGGAAGCCAGGGAGGAGATTGCCGAGCCTTTGCCATTGATCTTTAACTCGTCATTGTCTACAGGAATACTGCCAGATGATTGGAGGATAGCAAATGTGGTTCCCCTGTTCAAGAAGGGGAGTAGAGACAACCCTGGTAATTATAGACCAGTGAGCCTTACCTCAGTTGTTGGTAAAGTGTTGGAAAAGGTTATAAGGGATAGGATTTATAATCATCTAGAAAAGAATAAATTGATTAGGGATAGTCAGCACGGTTTTGTGAAGGGAAGGTCGTGCCTCACAAACCTTATTGAGTTCTTTGAGAAGGTGACCAAACAGGTAGATGAGAGTAAACCGGTTGATGTGGTGTATATGGATTTCAGCAAGGCATTCGATAAGGTTCCCCACAATCGGCTATTGTACAAAATGCGGACGATTGGAATTGTGGGAGATATGGCATTTTGGATTGGAAATTGGCTTGCTGAAAGAAGACAGAGGGTGGTAGTTGATGGGAAATGTTCATCCTGGAGACCAGTTACTAGTGGTGTACCGCAAGGGTCGGTGTTGGGTCCACTGCTGTTTGTCATTTTTATAAATGACCTGGATGAGGGCGTAGAAGGATGGGTTAGCAAATTTGCAGATGACACTAAGGTCGGTGGAGTTGTGGATAGTGACGAAGGATGCTATAGGTTGCAGAGAGACATAGATAAGCTGCAGAGCTGGGCTGAGAGGTGGCAAATGGAGTTTAATGCAGACAAGTGTGAGGTGATGCACTTTGGTAGGAGTAACCATAAGGCAAAGTACAGTGCTAATGGTAAGATTCTTAGTAGTGTAGCTGAGCAGAGAGATCTCGGTGTCCATGTACACAGATCCCTGAAAGTTGCCACCCAGGTTGACAGGGCTGTTAAGAAGGTATACAGTGTTTCAGCTTTTATTAATAGAGGGATCGATTTCCGGAACCAAGAGGTTATGGTGAAGCTGTACAAAACTCTGGTGCGGCCACACTTGGAGTATTGTGTACAGTTCTGGTCACCGCATTATAAGAAGGATGTGGAAGCTTTGGAAAGGGTGCAGAGGGGATTTACTAGGATGTTGCCTGGTATGGAGGGAAGGTCTTACGAGGAAAGGCTGAATGACTTGAGGTTGTTTTCATTAGAGAGGAGAAGGTTGAGAGGTGACTTAATTGAAACATATAAAATAATCAGAGGGTTAGATAGGGTGGATCGGGAGAGCCTTTTTCCAAGGACGGTGATGGCGAACACGAGGGGGCATAGCTTTAAATTGAGGGGTGAAAGATACAGGACAGATGTCAGAGGTAGTTTCTTTACTCAGTGAGTAGTAAGGGAATGGAAAGCTTTGCCTGCAACGGTAGTAGATTCGCCAACTTTAGGTACATTTAAGTCGTCATTAGATAAGCATATGGACGTATATGGAATGGTGTAGGTTAGATGGGCTTGAGATCGGTATGACAGGTCGGCACAACATCGAGGGCTGAACAGCCTGTACTGTGCTGTAATGTTCTATGTTCTATGTTCTATTCAACCTCTCTTCATAGCTAGCACCCTCCATACCAGGCAACATCCTGATGAACCTCCTCTGCACCCTCTCCAAAGCATCCACATCCTTTTGGTAATGTGGCGACCAGAACTGTACACAGTACTCCAAATGTGGCCGAACCAAAGTCCTATACAACTGCAACATGACCTGCCAACTCTTGTACTCAATACCCCGCCCAATGAAGGAAAGCATGCCATATGCCTTCTAGACCACCCTATTGACCTGCGTTGACACCTTCAGGGAACAATGGATCTGAACACCCAGATCTCTCTGTTCATCAATTTTCCCTAGGACTTTTCCATTTACTGTATAGTTCGCCCTTGAATTAGATCTTCCAAAATGCATTACCTCGCATTTTCCTGGATTGAACTCCATCTGCCATTTTTCTGCCCAACTCTCCAGTCTATCTATATTCTGCTGTAATCTCTGACAGTCCCCTTCACTATCTGCTACTCCACCAATCTTAGTGCCGTCTGCAAACTTGCTGATCAGACCACCTACACCTTCCTCCAGATCATTTACATATATCACAAACAACAGTGGTCCCAGCACAGATCCCTGTGGAACACCACTGGTCACAGGTCTCCAATGTGAGAAACTCCCTTCTACTACTACCCTCTGTCTCCTGTTGCCCAGCCAGTTTTTTATCCATTTAGCTAGCACACCCTGGACCCCATGTAACGTGGCAGGCAGCTGGAAGCTCACGGTCTTTTTTGTAAGCAGAATGTAGATGTTCTGTGAAGCGGTTCCCCCCCCCCCAGTCTACACTTCGTTTCCCCCGGTGTAGAGGAGACCACAATGTGAGCAGTGAATGCAGTCGACTAGATTCTGGGAAGTGCAGGTGAAGTGATGCTTCATCTGGAAGGTATGTTTGGGCCCTTGGATACTGGGGAGGGAGGAGGTAAATGGGCAGGTCTTACACTTTCAGCGGTTGCAGGGGGAGGTGCTATGGGGCTGTGGGAGCGTGGTGGTGTTTGAAGAGCGGACCAGCGAGTCCTGGAGAGAATAGTCCCTGCAGAAGGCAGACAGTGCGATGAACTCAATGCATCCTACATTTAGAACGTAGAAAATAGAACAATACAGCACAGAACAGGCCCTTCGGCCCTCGATGTTGCACCGACCTGTGAACTAATCTAAGTCCATCCCCCTACACTATCCCATCATCATCCATATGCTTATCCAAGGACTGTTTAAATGCCCCTAATGTGGCTGAGTTAACTACATTGGCAGGCAGGGAGTTCCACTCCCTTACCACTCTCTGAGTAAAGAACCTGCCTCTGACATCTGCCTTAAATCTATCACCCCTCAATTTGTAGCTATGCCCCCTTGTACAAGCTGAAGTCATCATCCTCGGAAAAAGACTCTCACTGTCCACCCTATCTAATCCTCTGGTCATCTTGTATGTCTCTATTAAATCCCCTCTTCGCCTCCTTCTCTCCAATGAGAACAGACTCAAGTCCCTCAGCCTTTTTTCATAGGGCCAGACAAGGCAACATCCTGGTAAATCTCCTCTGCACCTTTTCCAATGCTTCCACATCCTTCCTGTAATGGGGTGACCAGAACTGCACGCAATATTCCAAATGAGTCCACACTAGCGTTTTGTACAGTTGCAGCATGACTTCACGGCTCCGGAACTCAATCCCTCTACCAATAAAACCTAACACATCCTGAGGCTTCTTAACAGCGCTATCAACCTGGGTGGCAACTTTCAGGGGTGAAAGTGATGATTTCAGGGATGATTTTGAACTGAAGGTCAGTGAAATGATGTCAATGAGATCCTCAGTGTTCCTCCACCCACAGTCACCACTGCAGCCGTCAGATTGACCGTCTTAAGGCTGAACCCACAGAAAGCAACAGGCCCAGATTGAGTCCCCAGCCATGCACTCAGAACCTGTGGGGTCCAGCTTCGGTCGGGGTGTGGGGTGGTGCGGGCGTATTCACAGACATCTTTAACCCCTCCTTCCTCCAGTGGGAGCGTCCCACCTGCTTGAAGAAGATCACCACGATCCCAGTTCTCAAGAAAAACCAGGCAACGTGCCTTCCTGACAACAGCCCTGTGGCTCTGACACCCAGCATTAGGAAGTGCATCGCACACATTAACTCCAACCTCCCAGATTTCCTGGGTCCACTACAATTTGCCCACTAGTGCAACAGATCCACAGCTGGCACCATCTCCCGGCTCTGCACACATCCCTGGAACATCTGGATGACAAGCACACCTACAACCAGGCTCCTATTTAATGACTTTGGATCTACCTCTTTTTCAGAAAATCATTTTCTGAAGAATGGCCCAGACCCCAAAACATCAGCCTTCCTGCTCCGAAGGTGCTGCTTGGCCTGATGTGTTCATCCAGCTCCACACCTTGTTACCATACGCCTTCTTTACAACCCTTTACAAGAGTTGCTCAGAATTAGAAGGAAACTGCAGGGAAATACAGACCATTTCCCCCGGACGGTGTCTCCTCCAATCCTCAGTGAGAAGCCAAGTGACATCATCCAAAACTCTTCGGTGAGTATCTTAGAGTGTGTTACAACATCACTCCAGTATCTCCAGTGCTTCAACATTGAGGAGCATCCATCCATAGGATAAGCCACCCATAGAGATATCTACCTATGGCAGCCAGTACCTACAGGAATATCTACCTATGGCAGTAAATACCTATAGGAATATCTACCTATGGCAGCCAGTACCTATAGGAATATCTACCGATGGCAGTAAGTACCTATAGGAATATCTACCTGTGGCAGCATGTACCTATAGGAATAGCAACCTATGGCAGCCAGTACCTATAGGAATATCTACCTATGGCAACATGTACCTGCAGGAATATCTACCTATGGCAGTAAGTACCTATAGGAATATCTACCTGTGGCAGCATGTACCTATAGGAACAGCAACCTATGGCAGCCAGTACCTATAGGAATATCTACCTATGGCAACATGTACCTGTAGGAGTATCTACCTATGGCAGTAAGTACCTATAGGAGTATCTACCTATGGCAGCCAGTACCTATAAGAATGTCTACCTATGGCAGCCTCTACCTATAGGAGTATGTACCTATGGCAGTAAGTATCTATAGGAATATCTACCTATGGCAGCATGTACCTATAGGAATAGCTACCTATGGCAGTAGGTACCTATAGGAATATCTACCTATGGCAGCCAGTACCTATAGGAATATCTACCTATGGCAGCCTCTACCTATAGAATATCTACCTAGAGTGACATGTACCTATAGGAATATCTATCTATGGCAGCATGTACCTGTAGGAATAGCAACCTATGGCAGTAGGTACCTATAGGAATATCTACCTATGGCAGCCAGTACCTGTAGGAATATCTACCTATGGCAGCATGTACCTATAGGAATAGCAACCTATGGCAGTAGGTACCTATAGGAATATCTACCTATGGCAGCCAGTACCTATAGGAATATCTACCTATGGCAGCATGTACCTATAGGAATAGCAACCTATAGCAGTAGGTACCTATAGGAATATCTACCTATGGCAGCCAGTGCCTATAGGAATATCTACCTATGGCAGCATGTACCGATAGGAATATCTACCTTGAGAGACATGTACCTATGGGAATAGCTACCTATGGCAGCCAGTATCTTAAGGAATATCTACCTATTGCAGCATGTGCCTACAGGAATAGCTACCTATGGCAGTAAATACCTATAGGAATATCAACCTATGGCAGTAAGTACCTATAGGAATATCTACCTGTGGCAGCATGTACCTATAGGAATAGCAACCTATGGCAGCCAGTACCTATAGGAATATCTACCTATGGCAGCCAGTACCTATAGGAATATCCACCTGTGGCAACATGTACCTATAGGAATATCTACCTATGGTGGCATGTACCTATAGGAATAGCTATCTATGGCAGCCTGTACCTACAGGAATATCTACCTATGGCAGTAAGTACCTATAGGAATATCTACCTATGGCAGTAAGTACCTATAGGAATATATACCTATGGCAGCTGCACCTATAGGATTATCTACCTTTGGCAGTAAGTACCTATAGGAATAGCAACCTATGGCAGTAGGTACCTATAGGAATATCTACCTATGGCAGCATGTACCTATAGGAATATCTACCTATGGCAGTAGGTACCTATAGGAATATCTACCTAGAGCGACATGTACCTATAGGAATATCTACCTTTGGCAGCTGCACCTAAAGGAGTATCTACCTAGTGCGACATGTACCTATAGGAATATCTACCTACGGCTGTTAGTACCTATAGGAATATCTACCTATGGCAGCTGCACCTATAGGAGTATCTACCTTTGGCAGTAAGTACCTATAGGAATATCTACCTACGGCTGTTAGTACCTATAGGAATATCTACCTATGGCAGCATGTACCTACAGAAATAGCTACCTATGGCAGTAGGTACCTATAGGAATATCTACCTATGGCAGCATGTACCTATTGAAATATCTACCTACAGCAGCATGTACCTGTAGGAATAGCTATCTATGGCATCCAGTACCTATAGGAATAGCTATCTATGGCAGCCAGTACCTATAGAAATATCTACCTATGGCAGCATGCACCTATAGGAGCCTTTGGCCTCGATCTTTGAGTCCTCATTGTCTACAGGTTTAGTACCAGAGGACTGGAGGATTGCAAATGTTGTGCTCTTGTTCAAGAAGGGCAGTAGGGATGACCCAGGTAATTATAGACCTGTGAGCCTTAGGTCTGTTGTAGGAAAAGTTTTGGAAAGGATTATAAGAGATAGGATTTACAATCATTCAGCAAGCAACAATTTGATTGGAGATAGTCAATATGGATTCGTCAAGATCAGGTCATGTCTCACAAACCTCATTGAGTTTTTTGAGAAGGTGACCAAGCATCTGGATCAGGGTCGGGCAGTTGACGTGGTGTATGTGGACTTCAGTAATGCCTTTGATAAGGTTCCACATTTTAGGCTATTGGAGAAAATACGGAGGCATGGGATTGAGGGAGATTTAGCAGTTTGGATTAGAAACTGGCTTTCTGTAAGAAGCCAACGAGTGGTCGTTGATGAAAAATATTCAGCTTGGAGTCCAGTTACTAGTGGTGTGCCTCAAGGATCTGTTTTGGGACCACTGCTGTTTGTCATATTTATAAATGACTTGGACGCAGGCATAGGTGGATGGGTTAGTAAGTTTGCAGATGACACTAAAGTCGATGGAGTGGTGGACAGTGTGGAAGAATGTTGCAGGTTGCAGGGAGACTTGGATAAACTGCAGAGTTGGGCCGAAAGGTGGCAAATGGTGTTCAATGTGGATAATTGTGAGGTGATTCACTTTGGGAGAAATAATAGGAATGCAGAATACCCGGTCAATGGAAAGATTCTTGGTAGTGTGGATGTGCAGAGGGATCTTGGTGTCCATGTACATAGATCGCTGAAAGTTGCCACCCAGGTCGATAGTGATGTTGAGAAGGCTTACGGTGTGTTAGGTTTTATTGGTAGAAGGATTGAGTTCCGGAGCAGTGATGTCATGCTGCAACTGTACAAAACGGTAGTGCGGCTTCATTTGGAATATTGCGTGCAGTTCTGGTTGCCCCATTACAGGAAGGATGTGGAAGCATTGGCAAAGGTGCAGAGGAGATTTACCAGGATGTTGCCTGCTCTGGAGCGCAGAGCCTATGAAGAAAGGCTGAGAGACTTGGGTCTGTTCTCATTGGAGAGAAGGAGGCGAAGAGGGGATTTAATAGAGGCATACAAATGTTCAGAGGATTAGATAGGGTGGACAGTGAGAGTCTTTTTCCGAGGATGATGACTTCAGCTTGTACAAGGGGGCATAGCTACAAATTGAGGGGTGATAGATTTAAGACAGATGTCAGAGGCAGGTTCTTTACTCAGAGAGTGGTAAGGGAGTGGAACGCCCTGCCTGCCAATGTAGTTAACTCAGCCACATTAGGGACATTTAAACAGTCCTTGGATAAGCATATGGATGATGATGGGATAGTGTAGGGGGATGGGCTTAGATTAGTTCACAGGTCGGTGCAACATTGAGGGCCGAAGGGCCTGTTCTGCGCTGTATTGTTCTATGTTCTATGTTCTCTGTTCACATTTTCCCACAGTAGACTCTATTTTTCCCACAATGCAAGGTGCTGGTGAGACCACATCTGGAATACTGTGAGCAGTTTTAGTCCCTTATTTAAGGAAAAACATCATTTCGTTGGAGGAATTTCAGAGAAGGTTCATTAGGAGGATCCCTGGGATGGGCAGGTTGCCTCATATAAGCAAAGACTAATAAGGCTGATGCCATTGAAGCTAATAGAATTCTTAAGGGGCTTGACAGGGTAAATGCTGAGAGATGTTTTTTCTTCATTCATGGGCCAGCATTTATTGTCCATCACTAATTGCCCAGAGGACAGTCAAGGATCAACCACATTGCTGTGGGTCTGCAGTCACATGTAGGCCAGACCAGGTAAAGATGGCAGTTTCCTTCCCTAAAGGATGCTTGTGAACCAGATGGGATTTTCCGACAATGGATTCACGGTCATCGTTAGACTGTTAATTCCAGATGTTTATTGAATTCAAGCTCTACTGGCTGCCATCTGGTATCCCAGAACATTCCCTGGGCCTTGGGATGAACAGTCCAGCAATAATACCTTGAGACTGTGTAGATAATGATGCATTTTGTATCGACTCAATGGGCTAAAGACCCTTTTCTATACTGTATATACTCCAATGTACTTACACCCCTCCTTAAATGCTCAAATGCTCTGTGTAACTGCAATACTCACTTTGATGGCCAATCCTTCCTGCAGAAAGGATAGTTTTAGCTTTTGGATGACATGATGTTCATAGAAATCATAGAATCCCGACAGTATGGATGCAGGCCCTTCGGCCCAACAAGTCCACGCTGACCCTCAGAGCATCCCACTTGAACACATCCCCTATAACCCACCTAATCTACACATCCCTGAACATTACGGGCAATTTAGCATGGCCAATCCACTTAGCCAGCACATCTTTGGACTGCATACTAATGCGGTGACACATGGACAAGAACATTTAAAGCACCTTGGACTTCTACATCATTCTCAGTTTAAATAATCCAATCTTTTGTTCCTTCTGCTGCAGCGAACAATTTTTCTACAAGATGTTCTACCTGCTAAAGTTCAGCCATTCTCTCACTCACTCAACCAATCTCTGTACAGCTGCAACCTCAAGGCAGATTTTCGCACTTTTCTTGGCCTTGTCTGTGAATTGAGGTCCTGAACTTTTGCTTTCCCCGTCCAAGTGTCTGACAGAGTTTGTAAAAAGGACTTCACCCATTACCTGGTTCGGCCACATCTGGAGTATTGTGTCCAGTTCTGGTCGCCTCATTACAGGAAAGATGTGGAAACGTTGGAAAAGGTGCAGAGGAGATTTACCAGGATGTTGCCTGGAATGGAGGGAAGGTCTTACAAGGAAAGGTTGAGAGGGCTGGGGCTTTTCCCTTTAGAACGATGAAGGATGAGAGGTGACTTGATAGAAGTGTACAAAATGATCAGAGGCATAGATAGAGTGGACAGCCAGAGACTTTTTCTTCATGGCAGGTAGCTGTTACAAGGGGGCACAAGGGGGCACAGTGTTAAAATGAGTGGAGGTAGATACAGGGGAGACGTCAGAGGTAGGTTCTTTACACAGAGAGTCGTCGGGGCGTGGAATGCATTGCTGGAGAGGGTAGTGGAGTCAGCCTCATTAGGGGCATTTAAGCAACTATTAGATAGGCATTTGGATGGTAGTATAAGGTAGAGGTGGAGGTTAGATAGACCTTAGGTTTAGGATAAAAGTTCAGCACAACGTTGTGGGCAGAAGGGCCTGTACTGTGCTGTACTGCTCTATGTTCTATACATCGCGCTGTAATTTCCATGCAGATTTGTTCCTCCACAATGTTCCCACTAATGTGTGGCCTAATGACCGAACCACACAAAATAATTGCACTTTTCCTTACCTCCAGCCAAATGTGATTCTGCGATTGAGCCAACTGGAGTGAAGTTCTTTCACCAACGTTGTGATATCCTCTTTAACTGGTAAATGGACAGGAAGCAGATTGTGGGCACTTGTAGGGCACTTTCAAGTTGGCAAGCAGTGAATAATGGAGTGTCACAAAGTCAGTGTTAGAGTCTCTATCTTTTATATCTGTGTTAATGGCTTAGAAGAAGAGGCAGAGAGCAATGTGTGTAAATTTGCCAATTTTATGATGCTAGGTGTGAATGTAAGCTGTGGGAAGGACACAGCGACACTGTGGAGAGATAGAGACAGGGCAAATGATTGGGCTTCAAGGTGTGAGTCAGAATTAATTTAATCCCAAAATGTGGATGTTACTAGCTAAGCCAGCCTTGATATCCCAAGCCCGAATTGCCCTGGTGTGTGGTGTGGGAAAGTGTGAGGTCTTCATTTGGATACAAGAGTAGAAAAGCACAATATCTTTAAAAAGATGTACAGCTTGTACATGCTTATATTCAGAAAGACTGTAGCGTTCTCAGACAGGAACAGAAACATTTGAGATGTTGAAAAGCCAGTGATTAGGAAGGTCAGTGGATCACATTGACCAAGAGATCGGAGGACAAGAACAATGTCAGAGGTAGGTTCTTCACACAGAGAGTGGTGGGTGTGTGTGGAATGTGCTGCCGGCAGTGGGAGTGGAGTCAGATACTTACTCCCATCTACCTACTAACCTCATCCCACCTCCTTGACCTGTCCGTCTTCCCTGGACTGACCTATCCCCTCCCTACCTCCCCACCTATACTCTCTCCACCTATCTTCTTTTCTCTCCATCTTCGGTCCGCCTCCCCCTCTCTCCCTATTTATTCCAGTTCCCTCCCCCCATCCCCCTCTCTGATGAAGGGTCTAGGCGAAACATCAGCTTTTGTGCTCCTGAGATGCTGCTTGGCCTGCTGTGTTCATCCAGCCTCACATTTTATTATCTGGAACACTGCGAACAGTTTTGGTCTCACATTGTGGAGAAAAGAGGATCGCATGGAGGCACCATCTTCAATACATGAGTTCCACAGATGAAAAACATAGAGAATACAAGCAGCAACAGGCCATTCAGCACTTTGAGCCAGGCCTGCCATTTAAAACATCATGGCTGATCATCCAACTCAGCCCCCTGTTCCTGCTTTCTCTCCCCCATAAATTTTGATCCCTTTAGCCTCAGGAATTGTATTTAACTCCTCTTGAAAACATGTAATATTTTGTCCTCAATGAGTTCCTTCAGTAAAGAATTCCACAGGCTCCCCACTCTCTGGGTGAAGACATATTCCCTTATCTCAGTCCCTGTGTTGTTAGACTGTCAGACCTGGTTCTCAATTCCTTGGTTGTCCTGTGTAGTATTAGAATTTAATAGGCTTCTATGAGATTCCCCCTTATTCTTCGAAACACCAGTAAATATAATGCTAACTGATCCAGTCTCTCCTCAAACGTCAATACTGCTATCCCAGGAATCAGCCTGGTAAACCTTCACTGCACTCCCTCTAATGCAAGAGCATTGTTCCTCAGAAAAGGAGACCAAAACTGTACACAATATCCCAGGTGTGGTCTCACCAAGGCCCTGTATAATTGCAGCAAACATCCCTGCTCCTGCACTCAACCCCTCTCGCTTATGAAGGTCAACATACCATTTACCTTGGGGATGGTAAGAACCACACAGATCCAAAACATCAGCTTTCCAGCTCGACACCTGGTTACACCGTGTACCTTCTGCTCCTGCGGCAACTGCGTGTTTGCTCTCAGTGACTGGTGCACAGGGACACTCAGGTCTTGTTACACCTTCCCCCTTTCCCAATCTTTCACTGTTCCGATAATAACCTGCCTTCCTGCTTTTGCTCCCAAAGTGGGTAACATCACATTTATGCACATTACGCTGCATTAGCCCCCTCACTCAGCCTGCCCAAATTACTCTGTTTCTTCACCCTCCCTCTCAGCTTTGTGCTGTCTGAAAATCTGAAGACATTGAAAGTATTTCCCTCATCTAAATCATTAACATATATTGTAAAACAGTACCAAAAGACAACTGTTTCCCTCGGCACCTTAAAGTGTCAGGGTCTTATCAACAGAAACTTTTGCCAGAAATAAGATCAGACTTTGGTAACATTTCCTTAAGGAAATGAAACAGTGTTTAATCAGTCGGTCAGGATTGAACAGAACTTTATAAATGATAAGGCTGTGATGTTAATTGAAGAATTTAAAAACCCATTCCTTTGGGAAGTTGGCACTGCCCAGAGACCACAAAGTGTTGAAGATAAAGGAAGCAGCAGCCGTTGCAAATGGCTGCAAGCTGTCCCTCGAACACGTTAATCAAAAATCCCTATTTGCAAACTCACAGAGAATCAAATTGACAGAAACCTGATCCAAGTGGGGGAAATGGCTAAAACAGACCCCAATCAAATTCATAAGAGGCACGATCCAAGGATTTAGCTTCATTCCAAACAGACATTGCTCTGGTTATGAGTAGGAACAAGTAAAGGCTGAACGCTAGAAATTCAGAAGCAAAACCCGCGAATTTGTAGAGTCCCCAGTGCATAATGAGGTACAAGCACATGAATTTGGGAGCAGGAGTAGGCTACTCAGACCCTTGAATTTGCTCCATCATTCAAAACTGGCACGGCTGATCTGATTGTAAACTCAAATCTACAATCCCACACACTCCATACATTTTACTCCCTTCCTTCATAAAAATCTCTCTACTTCTGACTCTAAAATATTCAAAGATTCTGCTTTCAATCCAAAGACTCACAACCCTCGGTGAGAAAACATTTTTGCCACATCTTGGCTTTAAATGGGTGATCCTGACTATGCAACCGTTACCCCTTATGTTAGACCCTCCCACAAGAGGAACCACCCTCTCCCTATCCTCCCTCACGAGGCTGCTCAGGGTTTTGTTTCAAACATGACTCCCCTCACTTTTCTAAACTTCAGTGGATACAAGAGAAACCAACACTCGCTCCAGAGATAATCAGAGCAACCTTGTTTTAACTGCCCCAACACATTGGCGTCTGTCCTTTAAGTAAGATGATTAATACCATACACACTTGGGGCTGCTTTTGCGAACGCTGTTGGGGACAGTTTAAACTAATGTGGCAGTGAAGGGTCTAGGCCCGAAACGTCAGCTTTTGTGCTCCTGAGATGCTGCTTGGCCTGCTGTGTTCATCCAGCCTCACATTTTATTATCGTGGTCTGAGGTGCATTTGTTTTAATGCGAGAAGTGTAGTAGATAAAGCAGATGAGCTTAGGGCTTGGATCAATACCTGGAGGTATGATGTTATTGCTATTACTGAGACTTGGTTGAGGGAAGGGCATGACTGGCAACTAGTTGTCCCAGGATATCGATGCTTCAGGCGGGATAGAGAGGGAGGTAAAAGGGGCGGAGGAGTTGCAATAGTGGTCAAAGACAATATCACAGCTGCACTGAAGGAGGTCCCCATGGAGGACTCACGCAGTGAGGCAATATGGGCAGGACTCAGAAATAGGAAGGATGCAGTAACAATGTTGGGGCTGTATTACAGGCCTTCCAACAGCGAGCGTGAGATAGAGGTACAAATATGTAAGCAGATAATGGAAAGGTGTAGGAGAAACAGGGTGGTGGTGATGGGAGATTTTAATTTTCCCAACATTGACTGGGATTCACTCAGTGTTAGGGATCAAGATGGAGCAGAATGTGTAAGGTGTGTCCAGGAGGGTTTTCTATAGCTGTATGTATGTAGTCCAACTCAGGAAGGGGCCATACTGGACCTGGTGCTGGGGAATGAACCCGGCCACATGGTTGTTATTACAGTAGGGGACTACTTTGGAAATAGCGACCACAATTCTGTAAGTTTTACAATACTCATGGACAAGGATAGGAATGGTCCTAAAGGAAGAGTACTAAACTGGGGGAAGGCCGACTATACCAAGATTCAGCAGGATCTGAGGAATGTAGATTGGGAGAAACCATTTAAAGGTAAATCCACATTTGATATGTGGGAGGCTTTTAAGGAGAGGTTGATTAGCGTACAGGAGAGACATGTTCCTGTGAAAATGAGGAATAGAAAAGGCAAGATTAGGGAACCATGGATGACAGGTGAAATTGTGAGGCTAGCCAAGAGAAAACAGGAATCAAGGTCCATTGTTCCCTGAAGGTGACAACGCAGGTCAATTGGCTGGTCAAGGCGGTATATGGCATGCTTTCATTCATTGGGCGGGGTATTGAGTACAAGAGTTGGCAGGTCATGTTGCAGTTGTATAGGACTTTGGTTCGGCCACATTTGGAGTACTGTGTGCAGGTCTGGTTGCCACATTACCAAAAGGATGTGGATGCTTTGGAGAGGGTGCAGAGGAGGTTCACCAGGATGTTGCCTGGTATGGAGGGTGCTAGCTATGAAGAGAGGCTGAATAGATTCGAATTATTTTCATTAGAAAGATGGAGATTGAGGGGGGACCTGATTGAGGTCTACAAAATCATGAGGGGTATAGACAGGGTGGATAGCAAGAAGCTTTTTCCCAGAGTGGGGGACTCAATTACTAGGGGTCATGAGTTCAAAGTGAGAGGAGGAAAGTCTAAGGGAGATATGCGTGGAAAGTTCTTTACACAGAGGGTGGTAGGTGCCTGGAACGCGTTGCCAGTGGAGGTGGTAGACGCAGACACGTTAGTGTCATTTAAGATATATTTGGACAGGTACATGGATGGGCAGGAGCAGAGGGATACAGATCCTATGTTCTTTTTTGTTATTACTGTACACAGTCTCACAGTGCCCTGTCTGACTGACGCATGACTTAAATCTGAGGTGCTGAAGAAGAGCCACACTAGACTTAAAACATTAGCTCTTTTTCTCTCTCCACAGATGCTGCCAGACCTTCATTTCTGTGTTTGTTTCAGATTTCCAGTCACCGCTGTATTTTCCTCTTATTTAGCTTTTGCAAACCCGAGATTCTCCAGAATCCATCTCTTCGGCGCACAGGGTGCAGACCCTCACAAGCATTTTCAGTTTCTAATTGAACTGTCTTGTTGATGACCCAGAAAGATTATTATTTTGAGAGGTACAGGAACAACACAGTCACTGATTTCATTAGCTGACAGCAATTTCTCTCCATAAATAAAAATTATTTAATGGGTTATTGTAGGCATTGATGGCTTTAATTGCCAGTCCGGTAATGATGGGGTTAGGTCAGAATGTACTGATTGGCAGGAGATTTTTTATCCAGAAATGACATGGTTCACAATGCAGTTTTAATGTCTCCAGCAGTTTCAGAGTAAAACCCTGAGATTGCGGGAACTGATCAGGAAAAGCTGAGTAATTTTAAAATAATGTACAAATTCCAGAACACGTCCTGAGAAAATCATTAATCCCAAACACCCAGGAACACTGTGTATTCATTTGGATGGGACTGTAAAGAAAGAGTTAATTGCCTTTGGGCAGCTGTTAAAAATCCAGCTGCATTAAATTACAGGTAACACATGAACGAGGAGTGACAAAGAACAAAGCTAAGAATAACCCAAAGGAAAGGAATGTTTGGAGAATGGAAAGCAGCTATACTCAATGCCAGGCTTTTTCTTTGTTCATTCACAGGATGTGGTGATCCCTGACCAGGCACCATTCATTGCCCAGAGGGCAGCTAAGAGTCAGCCACATTGCTGAGGGTCTGGAGTCACATGTAGGCCAGACCAGGTAAGGATGGCAGTTTCCTTCCCTAAAGGGCATTAGTGAACCAGGTTTGTTTTTTTTAACAATCGACAATAGATTCATGGTCATTGTTAGATTCCAGACAGATTGGGAGCTAGTTATGTGTTTTTCAATATATGTTAACAGGTCAAAATGAAGCAGTTATCCTTGATAGAAAGGAATGAGACAAAATCCTAAATTAAACAGAGGATAAAAAGTGAAAAGAAATAGAATAGAAAACTCCATGAAAGAAAAATCTTTCTGATCTGAGCATCAAAGTAACTGTAAACACATTATTAAAAATAATGGCAGGGGATTATCTGTTAAAATGGTAGCTCTGGGATAAGTGCCTCGATGTGGAGGTGCCATGGTTAGTCTGGAATGGGCAGAGTCAGAAATCACACGATGCCAGGTTACAGTCCAACAGGTCCATTTGAAAACACAAGCTTTCCGAGCATAGCCCCTTTGTCGGGTGAAGAGAGAACCCTGCACCTGACAATGGACATGCACTTCGAACCTCTGTGTAATTTCAAATAAACCATCACTTGGTGTCGTGTGATTTCTGAATTTCTTTTGACTGACTTCAGGAGGCAAGGGTTGAGGGAGATTTAGCAGTTTGGATTAGGAACTGGCTTTCTGTAAGAAGGCAACAAGTGGTGGTTGATGGAAAATATTCAGCCTGGAGTCAGGTCACTAGTGGTGTGTCTCAAGGATCCGTTTTGGGACCACTGTTGTTTGTCATTTTTATAAATGACTTGGACGCAGGCATAGGTGGATGGGTTAGTAAGTTTGCAGATGACACTAAAGTCGATGGAGCGGTGGACAGTGTGGAAGAATGTTACAGGTTGCAGGGAGACTTGGATAAACCGCAGAATTGGGCTGAAAGGTGGAAAATGGAGATTAATACGGATAAATGTGAAGTGATTCACTTTGGGAGGAATAATAGGAAGGCAGAATACCGGGTCAATGGAAAGATTCTTGGTAGTGTGGATGTGCAGAGGGATCTTAGTGTCCCTGTACATAGATCCCTGAAAGTTGCCACCCAGGTTGATAGTGCTGTTAAGAAGGCTTACGGTGTGTTAGGTTTTATTGGTAGAGGGATTGAGTTCCGGAACCGTGATGTCGTGCTGCAACTGTACAAAACGCTAGTGCGGCCTCATTTGGAATATTGCGTGAAGTTCTGGTCGCCCCATTACAGGAAGGATGTGGAAGCATTGGAAAAGGTGCAGAGGAGATTTACCAGGACGTTGCCTGGTCTGGAGCGAAGGTCCTATGAAGAAAGGCTGAGGGACTTGGGTTTGCTCTCATTGGAGAGAAGGAGGCGAAGAGGGGATTTAATAGAGACATACAAGATGATCAGAGGATTAGATAGGGTGGACAGTGAGAGTCTTTTTCCGACGATGATGACTTCAGCTTGTACAAGGGGGCATAGCTACAAATTGAGGGGTGATAGATTTAAGACAGATGTCAGAGGCAGGTTCTTTACTCAGAGAGTGGTAAGAGCGTGGAACGCCCTGCCTGCCAATATAGTTAACTCAGCCACATTAGGGGCATTTAAACAGTCCTTGGATAAGCATATGGATGATGATGGGATAGTGTAGGGGGATGGGCTTCGATTAGTTCACAGGCCGGTGCAACTTCGAGGGTCGAAGGGCCTGTTCTGCGCTGTACTGTTCTATGTTCAATGTTCCTGAATAGGAGCACTGAAGAGTTAAGCTCTGGAGTGAAATTAAGGGATAAAAAACAATTCTGAAATTAAACAGCATGAGGTGAGTTCAGTTGTTATACAGGACAATTCTGTGAATATAAAAAGGGTAAGACGTCATGAGCATACTGTTTGTGTCAAGTCAGTTCAATCACTTAAAGTGATTATTTCAGATTCACAGAGTTATACAGAGTGAATATAACAGGTGGGTACAGTCACACAGCAGGAATACATCTGATTAATCCACATAGGATGAATTCTGAGGGAATAAATCAGACAGATTACTCCATAGAGTGAATATTTCAGACTGATACCCACACGGAGAGAATAGTCACCCAGGGTGAATATTTCAGACTGATCCAGTCACACAGAGAGAGAATATATCAGGCTAATACCGAAATAATTTTCAAAGGCCAGCATCCCATCTCCAATCACATTTTATTTACAAATTGTCAGCTGTGCCTGGGAGTGTATCCAGAGAATTTAAACCGTTTCCATTGGTGATCCCACCGGTGCTGTATCTGCTAATGGTAGGCGGCTCAGTGCATCTGCATTTGCTACACAGCCTCCAGGATGGTGTTCGAACTCATAATTATAAACACTTAGTGTTAGAGCCCATTGCTGAATTCAGCCAGAAGCTATGATTGGCACTGCCTTGTCCTCTTTAAGCAGACCAAGTAGAGGTTTGTGATCTGTTATTACCAAGATGTTTCACCCTTAAAGGTTTTGGTGGAACCTTCTGACTCCAAATATAGCCACCAAACCTTCCTTCACAATTTGGGTGTATTTACGCTCTGCATTAGACAAAGCCCTGGATGCATACACTATTAAGCACCCTTCTCCATTAGGCCACCTGTGAGCTAATACTACCCCAACACTGGAATCTCCAGTTCTGAGGAAGGGTCACTGGGCCCGAAACGTTAACTCTGATTTTTCTCCACAGATGCTGCCAGACCTGCTGAGCTTTTCCAGCAATTTCTGAATTTTATTAAAACTGGTTCTGGATGACAAGAATTATTGAGGTCGTGGTTTTGAAAAAGAAGGAGGAATATGAGTGTATTGGCAGCTGGGATCAAGCGAATTCCTTCAAGGTGTTAGAGTACACTTCAGAGAGAAATCAGGATGGCTAAAGGGGGACATGAGATGGCTTTGACAGAAATAAATTATAATTTATTATAATATAACTTGGAGAATCCAGAGAGATTCTACAAGTACATGAGGGGCAAAAGTGTTACGAGGGACAGAATAGGGCCTCTTAAAGGTCAAGAAGGTCATCAATGCTTGGAGCCACAAAAGATAGACGAGATCCTAAATGAATATTTCTCATCAGTATTTACTGTTGAGAAAGGCACGGTTGCTAGGCAACTTGGGGAAATAAATAATGACGTCTTGAAGGGTGTCCACGTTACAGAAGAGGAGCATTGGAAGTCTTAAGACATTTAAAGGGAGATAGATTCCCAGGGGCTGATGAAGTGTATTGCAGGACTTTGTGGGAGGCTAGGGAGGACATTGTGGGGCCCCTGGTGGAGATATTTGTATCATGGACAGCCACAGGTGAAGTGCCTGAAGGTTGGAGAGTGAGAACATAGAACAGCACATCACAGTACAGGCCCTTCGGCCCACGATGAGTGGCTAATGTTGTTCCTTTATTTCAGAAAGGTTGTCAGGAAATGCCTGGGAACTACAGGCCAGTGGGCCGAATGTCTGTGGTGGGTAAGAGGGTATTCTGAGAGACAGGATCTCCAGGCATTTGGAAAGGCAAGGACTCATTTGGGATGGTCAGCATGGCTTTGCACTTGGGAAATTGTGTCTCATGAATTTAGTTGAGTTGTATGAAGAGGTGACCAAGAAAGTAGATGAGGGCAGTGTGGTAGATATTGTCCACATTGACGTTAGCAAGGCCTTTGGCAAGGTACGGCATGGTGGATCCAGGGAGAGTTGGCCATTTGGATACAAAATTGGCTTGACAGCAGGAGACAGAGGGTGGTGGTACTGGGTTGTTCTTTAAACTGGAGGCCTGTGACCGACAGTGTGCCACAGGGATCAGTGCTGGCTCCACTGTTATTCACCATTTATATAAATGGCTTGGGTGGGAAATTAGGGCATTACGGGTCATGATTTTGCAGATGACACCAAGATTGGTGATAGTGTGAGCAGTGGGAATATGGCGAGATCTTGATCACCTGGGCCAGTGGGCTGGAGCAATCTTTGTCCACATTAGTTTCCTAAGCACCCTTTCTAACTGTTGCATTTTGGTAAGGCAAACTAGAGCAAGGCTTACACAGTTAAAGTTAGGGCCCCGGGGAGTTTTATAGAACAAAGAAATCCAGTGGTACAGGTTCATAGCTCCTTGAAAGTGGAATCACAGATAGTCAGGACAGCGAAGAAGGCATTTGGCACGCTTGCTTTCATCGTTCAGGGCACCGAGCATAGGAGTTGGGACATCTTGTTACAGCTCTACAAGATGTTGGTGAGGTTGCATTTAGAGTACTGTGTGCAGTTCTGGTTGCCCTACAATGGAAAGGACATTATTAAACTAGAAAGAGTGCAGAAAATATTTGCTAGGATGCTTCCTTGAGTTACAAGGAGAGGCTGAGCTTTTTTCCCTGGAGCACAGGAGACTGAAGGGTGACCTTATAGAGATCTATAGGATCATAAGAGCCATAGATAAGGTAGATAGCCAACAGCATTTCCCATGGTAGAGGAGTCTAAAATAGAGAGCAAAGGTCTAAGGTGATGGGGGAAGAGATACGAAAGGGTCCCAGGGTCAGGGTTTTTTTTCAGAGGGTGGTGAGTGTCTGGAACAAGTTGCCAGAGGTAGTGGTGGAGTCAAGTACAATTTTGTCATTTAAGAAACATTTGGACAGGTACATGGATGGGATAGGTATGGAGGGATATGGACCAAATGCAGGCAAATGGGACTAAATTAATTGTGAAAACTTAGCAGTATGGGCCAGTTGGACCAAAGAGCCTGTTTCCATGCTGTAGGCCTCCATGGCCCTAGGTATAAGCAGCTGGGATCAAGTGAATCCCTTGAGGAGTACGGGGCATCAAGGAGTACACTTACGATTGGCAAATAAGAGGGCAATAAGGAGACATGAAATAGCTTTGGCAGTTAGGGTAAAGGAGAATTCAAAGTAAATCTACAAATACATTAGTGACAAAAGATAACTAGAGAGAAGCTATAGCCCCTTAAAGATCAACAAGACCATTTATGTGTGGGACTACAGGAGATGAGTGAGATCCAAATGAATATTTTGCATCAGTATTTACAGTGGAGAAAGACCACGAAACCAGGGAACTTGAGGGTGGGTGTGGGGGGGGGGAGCGCAGATAAATAGTGAGTTCTTGAAAAGAGTCCATCTTATAGAAGAGAAGGTGCTGGAGGTCTTAAAATGCATAAAGGTGGATTAATCCCAGGACCTGATCAAGTGTATCCCACGACATTGTGGGAAGCGAGGGGAGAAATTGTGGGCCCCCGAGCAGAGATATTTGTACAATTGACAGCCACGGGTGAAGTACCAGTAGATGGGAGGGTGGCTAATGTTGTTTAAGAAAGGCTGTGAGGAAAAGCCAGCAAACTAGAGACCAATGAAAGTAATGTCTGTGGAAGGTAAATTGTTGGAGGGGATTCTGAGAGACAGGATCTATATGCATTCGAAAAGGCAAGCACTGGTGAGGGATAGTCAACGTGGCTTTGTGCACGGGAAATAGCGTCTCACTAACTTGATTGAGTTTTTTGAGGAGGTGACCAAGAGGATGGATGAGGGCAGAGCAGCAGACGTTGTCAACAGGGACACAAAAACAAACTTCAAAATTGCTGGGCAAACTCAACAGGTCACGCAGCGGCATCAAAGTGACAATGAAATATTCAGGGGATATGACTTTATATGTCTCAACCTTCTTCTCTCTAATGAAAACAGCCTCAAGTCCCTCAGCCTTTCCTCGTAAGACCTTCCCTCCATACAGGCAACATCCTAGTAAATCTCCTCTGCACCCTTTCCAAAGCTTCCACATCCTTCTTACAATGCAGTGACCAGAACTGTACACAATACTCCAAGTGCGGCTGCACCAGAGTTTTGTACAGCTTCACCATAACCTCTTGTTCTGGAACTCAATCCCCCTATTAATAAAAGCTAAAACACTGTGTACCTTCTTAACAGCCCTGTCAACCTGGGCTGTCAAGGTTGATTGACAGGTCACGCAGCGGCATCAAAGTGACAATGAAATATTCAGGGGATATGACTTTTCATAAAGACAGATGGTAGCATTGTCGGTACAGGACAGCATCAGAACATTTGCAAGAACTGACCTTGAACGGGAAGATGTAGAACCTACATGTGGGGAGGTAAGAAAGGAAAAGGGAAAGAGGACACTGGTGAGAATGATAAAGAATCCTCTCAGAAAGGTTAACTGTAGCCAGAGTTTATCAAAATAACAAACACGGAACAAAGAAAACTTAATAACAGGAGAAAATAAACAATGAGGCCAAACCTCTTTAAATGCATTTTAAAAGTGGTCAAAGTGAACCCAGGCCTCTTTGAGATCAAGCCTGGGGAAATGATTATGGGGAACCAGGGAATGGCAGAGGGGTTGAATAAATATATTACGTTAGTCCTCACAGAAGATGACACTAATCCCATCCCAAAATTACGAAGTATTGAAGCGACAAAAGGAGGAGAGGAATTAAATGCAATATCACAAGAGAAAACTTGGTCAGGAATCTAATGTGGATAAAGACTGCTGTAGCCCCTGAACCTGATGGGATGCAGCTGAGGATATTACAGGCAGTAGCTACAGAGATAGTGGATGCACTGGTGTTAATACATAGAACATAAAACATAGAACATTACAGTACAGTACAGGCCCTTCGGCCCTCGATGTTGTGCCGACCTGTCATACAGATCTGAAGCTCATCTAACCTACACTATTCCATGTACATCCATATGCTTATCCAGTGACAACTTAAATGTACCTAAAGTTGGCGAATCTACTACCGTTGCAGGCAAAGCGTTCCACTCCCTTACTACTGACTGAGTAAAGAAACTACCTCTGACATCTGTCCTATATCTTTCACCCCTCAATTTAAAGCTATGCCCCCTCATGCTCGCCGTCACCATCCTAGGAAAAAGGCTCTCCCTATCCACCCTATCTAACCCTCTGATTATTTTATATGTTTCAATTAAGTCACCTCTCAACCTTCTTCTCTCTAATGAAAACAGCCTCAAGTCCCTCAGCCTTTCCTCGTAAGACCTTCCCTCCGTACCAGGCAACATCCTAGTAAATCTCCTCTGCACCCTTTCCAAAGCTTCCACATCCTTCTTATAATGCGGTGACCAGAACTGTACACAATACTCCAAGCGCGGCCGCACCAGAGTTTTGTACAGCTTCACCATAACCTCTTGGTTCCGGAACTCGATCCCTCTATTAATAAAAGCTAAAACACTTTATGCCTTCTTTACAGCCCTGTCAACCTGGACTGTCAAGGTTGCCTGACAGGTCACGCAGCGGGATCAAAGCTAACAATGAAATATTCAGGGGGATATGACTTTTCATAAAGACAGATGGTAGCATTGTCGGTACAGGACAGGAATATCTTCCAGGAATCCTTAGATTCTGGAAAAGTCTCAGAGGATTGGAAATCTGCGAATGTAACAGTTTAATTTGAAAGGGGACGGAGGCAGTTGCAGGGGAGGCGATGGCCTAGTGGTATTATTGCTGGACTGTTAATTCAGAGACCCAGATAACATTCTGGGGACTGAGGTTTGAATCCCACCACGGCAGATGGTGGAATTTGAATTCAATGAAAACATCTGCAATTAACGATCTAATAATGACCCATGAATCCATTGTCGGTGGTCAGGAAAAACCCATCTGGCTCACTAATGTCCTTTAGGGAAGAAAACTGCCATCCTTACCTGGTCTGGCCTACATGTGACTCTGGACCCACAGCAATGTGGTTGACTCTCAACTATCCTCTGGGGCAGTTAGTGATGGTCAATAAACTGGTCAGTGACGCCTTCTTCCTATTAATGAATAACAACAAAAAAACTTTCCTCCCTAATGACATTGTGGATGTTCAAGAAAGCAGCTCACCAACAAATTCTCAAGGGCAACAAGGGACAGGCAATAAATGCTGGTCAAGCCAGCCCTGGCCACATCTCCACATGGATAGGAAACAATGTCTGCACTGTCAGCCAGAATAAATATATTGGGTTGATGCAAACATAGGTACAGAGTAATCACAGACTCAATTATCACATTAACACGCTCGCACAGAGGGAGTGTAGCACAGTCCCAACGAATCAATATATCAGCTCAATACAGTCATACTGTGTACAGCTAACAACTCACCGAGTGAATAGACCAGCTCAATACAGTCACACTGCCTGAATATGTCGGACTGATGAGGATGTGGCTGAGTTAGCCAGATATATAACAACCAACTGCAAGGACTTTGACAAAGAAATAAAAAGGAAGAGAGTAGCTAAATTAAATGTTGGTCTTCAAAATCAGGAACAGGAGAAATGATCAGGGAGAAATAGAAACCAGTTGAATTGTTGAATAGATATTGTCTATTATCACAGTTGGAGACAGCAAGGAATGAACAAGGAAATCAGAGATTAATACCATCAGTAAAAAATGCTGGAGAATGTTAAGGACTGATTTGTGGCAAATCCTTGGAAGTGGGTGGCACAATTTTGCAGGATTTGGAAAGGGTTAATGACATTGGCCATAAGTTTCCAAGATACTTTAAATTTAGGAGTACCTCTCAGACTGGATGTGTAAGAAGCCAGAACCCTTAATAGACTAGCAGTATTTTCTGTCTAGTTTTGAGCTTGATAAAAATGCTGCTCTCAGATTGATTTCTCTCCCTGCAATTCTAAACAGCCAGGGAGCAAGACAAGCTGGAGATAAAGGTCACTAAGATTATTGTCTCCAGTACTCAGGCTATTGCCTTGATGCCAGAGACCCGTCTGGAACATCAGACATACACATTTTCCACAAACGTTTAGAGAGAAGCACTGAATGACCCGAGCTGGGGAACTGACAGACAGGGGACGATGCTGGCACCTCAGAAACATCTTCTATGTTCATTGGCCAGGAGCATTCCTGAAGGTGACTAACACGAGGCACCTTACCAGGAATAATACTTGAGGGCAGTGTCCCCTCCAACGACAGTGCCCTCTGCAATCACAGTGCCCCCTCCAGTCACAGTGTCCCCTCCATTCACAGTACCCCCTCCAATGACAGTACCCCCTCCAATCACAGTGCCCCCTGCAGTCACAATACCCCCTCCAATGACAGTACCCCCTCCAATCACAGTGCCCCCTCCAATCACAATACCCCCTCCAACGACAGTGCCCCCTGCAGTCACAGTACCCCCTCCAACGACAGTGCCCCCTGGAGTCGCAGTGCCCCCTCCAATGACAGCGCCCCCTGCAGTCACTGTGCCCTCTGGTGGGAGATCCTCTCCACTGGCAGTATCCCCCCAGTTGGAGTACCCCCAGTGCCAGCGCCCTTCCCATGCACCTTGGGCAGCTGGTTTCTTCACCTGGAAGTTAGGCTTCAACAGATTGAGAAAGATCAAGGGAATATTTCTCGGGAGTAATTCAGTGAGAGACTAAAACATGAATTTCTGGAGATTTTATCAGCAATTTCTGTTCTTTTAACCTCAGGTCTCCATTGGTGGCTCAGTGGTTAGCCCTGCAGCCTCACAGTGCGTGGGACCCGGGTTCGATTCCAGCCTCGGGCGACTGTCTGTGTGAGTTTGCACATTCTCCCCGTGTCTGCGTGGGTTTCCTCCGGGTGCTCCAGTTTCCCCCCACAGTCCAAAGATGTGCAGGCTAAACCAGTCCAACCTGTCTCTGCCTCCCTAACCGGTTCTTCCTCTCACCCATCCCTTCCTCCCACCCCCAAGCCGCACCCCCATCTACCTACTAACCTCATCCCACCTCCTTGACCTGTCCGTCTTCCCTGGACTGACCTATCCCCTCCCTACCTCCCCACCTATACTCTCTCCACCTATCTTCTTTACTCTCTATCTTCGGTCCGCCTCCCCCTCTCTCCCTATTTATTCCAGTTCCCTCTCCCCATCCCCCTCTCTGATGAAGGGTCCAGGCCCGAAAAGTCAGCTTTTGTGCTCCTGAGATGCTGCTTGGCCTGCTGTGTTCATCCAGCCTCACATTTTATTATCCAGGCTAGGGTGGATTGGCCATGGCAAATTGTCCAGGGATATTTAGGTTAGGTGGGTGGGACATGGGGAATGGTTGCGGGTGGAATGATCTTTGGAGGGTCAGTGCAGACTTGTTGGCCAAATGGCCTGTTTCCACACTGTAGATATTCTACGATACCCACAACTTTTTTGCTTAAAATTTCTTCTTGAGACCAGCTGAGGCCATCCGCCAATCACCTGTTTACCTTCAGGTATCTGTAAAAGCTGAGATAATAAAGTGCGAAGCTATGTCTGTAAAAGCTGGGTCTTTTTACTATTCTGCATTTTTAATTGCGGACTAAAATAAGAAAAGGGCTTCCTTTTAAAGGAAGAATTATTATATGCTTTTGAAAGTAAGTGACCCTCGCTGCAAGCACAGTTTACACAGTTGCTAGATCCAGGAATGGTTGGAGTTTACAGCTTGTAGTATCCCACTGGAGATGGCAGAACAACCAGAAACATACTCCCCTCCCCCTCACTTGTCCACCTTTCACAGGGACCGTACCCACCAAGACACCCTGGTCCACTCTTCCCAACACCACCCAACAATCCTAAGGGAAATTTCTCCTGTATGCGTATGTGTAACACCTGCCCATTTACCTCCTCCCTCCCCAGAATCCAAGGGCCCAAACATACCTTCCAGGTGAAGCAACACTTCACCTGCACTTCCCAGAATCTAGCCTACTGCGTTCGCTGCTCACACTGAACACATGAGAACACATTCCCATCTACATCAATGGGAACTGAGGCTGAGAGGGTGAGGAGAATGACAGTGACTGATAACCTGTCCTGGACTTCCCATGTAAATGCAACGATAGTCAAGAAGACACAACATTGCCTCTCTTCCTCAGGCAGCTCAGGAAATTTGGCCTGTCCTTAAGGTCCCTCACCAACTCCTACAGATGCCCCACTGAAAGCAAACTGTCCGTGTGCATCACGGCCTGGTACAGCAACTGCTCTGCCCAGGGCCGTAAGAAACTACAGAAGGTGGTGTGCACAGCCCAGACCCATCACAGAAGCCAACCTTCCATCCATGGACTCCATTCACACGGCTCACTGCTGTGGGAAGGCGGCCAACGTCATCAAAGACCCATCACATCCCAGTAATGATCTCCTACAGCCTCTTCTGTCAGGCAGGAGGTACAGAAACCTGAACACACGCACCAGCAGGTTCAGGAACGGCTTCTTCCCAGGCGCTATTAGACCGTTGAATGGACTCTCTAATTTCACATCTAATGTTGACCTTGCTCTGTGCACCTCCTGTGCAGTTGTAGCCCTGTAGGCCTCGCTCTGCTGAAGCACCGTATCATCTGTATGTCCTTGTTGGCTCTGTTCTGCCTGTACTGCTCACAAAGCATTTATTGAGGTGCAAGTGACTACAATAAATTAAATCCAATCACCATAGACCTAAGAGAGCATTAGAGAGACACAACTGGTGAAGGTGAAGTCAAGAGGGAGAGTCCTTAATAGTCAGTGTATAAGTTGAACCCACAACAGTTGGTTTTACACTGCATTGTAAGCCAGCATCCAGCCAACTGAACTAAGTGATCCCTAGCTAGCAGAGCAGATAAAGGGGAATCAGTAGATGGAATATATCCATGAGAGATTCGTGAAAGTGCTATACACAGGATAAGGACTCGTGGAGCAATTTACTGCAGATGCTGGAATCTGTGCTGAAAACAAAGCATGCTGGAGGTCACAATGGGTCAGGATGCTTTTCAAATTCACAGGCGGTGCCTGAGGGTCACTGTTGGAGCCCAATCTATTTACAAACTAAGGTAGTACGTTAGATGCAGAGACAGAATAATGTATTTCAGTATTGTAAAATACAAGCTGGCTGGAAAGGCAAACCTCTGCAGAATCTTCAATGCTTTGATGACATCATCTCATTCTGCTAACCTGTGAGGGTTAGGCAAAGAGGCTACAAAGAGATATTGTATCAGAGATAATAGGAACTGCAGATGCTGGAGAATCCGAGATAACAAAGTGTGGAGCTGGATGAACACAGCAGACCAAGCAGCATCTTAGGAGCACAAAAGCTTTTGTGCTCCAAAGATGCTGCTTGGCCTGCTGTGTTCATCCAGCTCCACACTTTGTTATCTTGCAAAGAAATATTCACAGATTATGTGGGCGGTCTTCAGGGCAGCAAAGGGAGTCTTATGCGCGAGATGTGTGAAGTCATTAACTTGGTTCATAAGGCTAGAGAAAGCAGAAAATGTTGTTAAAGTTGTGAAAGCTGTAAACGTTGATGTTGAGAGAGACTTGGGCCTGTCATACAAAGCAACACAGAACATTAGGAGGCAGGCAATGAGGAATGTGAAGTTTGGCCTTTACTGCAAGGGTGTCAGAGTACGGGAGTGAAGGGACTCGCTGCATTTGAACAGGGCAGACACCCGGAGATATTGTGTGCCGCTTCGGTCTGCGGAAGGATATGTATGACTGAGGGCAATACAGAAAATGTTCACCACGTTGGTCCCCAGGGATGGTGAGTGCCCTCTGATCAAAGGCTGTGGGAATGGGGTCGATGTTTTCAGCAGGTTAGCAGAATGAGATGATGTCATCAAAGCATTGAAGATTCTGGAGAGGTTTGACATGGTTGATGCTGAGATGTTGTTTCCCTCTAGGACTGAGGGGTCTAGCTCAAGGTTATGGGCCATGCATGAGTAAGTGGGCCTACTCTTGGGAATGATATATTTTAGTGGTACAGACTTGATGGGCTGAAGAGCCTCTTCTGTCCTGAATGGTTCAATGAACCTGTGAAGATGGGCCACAGCCTCAGGATAAGGGATTGATCGTTTTGGACTGGAATGAGGAGAAGGTTTCTCAGTGGGAAGGTCGTGGACTTGTGAGGTTCTCTGACCCAGAAGGTGTGAAGCCTCCATTGTTGAACAGATGTAAGGCTCAGACAGACAGCCATTCAGTCTCCAAGGTATCATGGAGATGGGGAAGTGGGTGAGAAATTAGAGTTAAAGCTTAAGATCTGAAACAATTGTATCAATTGGGCAAGCAGTCTCAAAGGGCTGAATGGACTGCTCACATTCCTATTTCTTAAATTTTTGATTCAAAAGCAGAAAGTGAGTCCATCAGATTGACATATTTGAGCAGGCCGAATAGAATAGATTATTACAGTCACAAATCTGCACATTAGATGAATAGTCAACTGGAATTAATGTATCTTTTGGTACAGGCACATGGTGTGATTATTTCAGGCACATACAAACTGAAGATATCAGTGTGATACAGTCAGACAGAGTTAATACACTATCATGCTATAGATGGACTGAAGAAAACAGACACGTCATGAATAAATCCCATTCCTACAGGCGGCCTACAAAGTGACAGTTCTGATTATGACTGTAACATGGCTTGGTTAGGTCCAATTGCTACAAACAGTTATTTATCAGATTAATAGCATCACAGAATGATTCTGCCAACTCCATACAGTCACACAGAATGAATACATCAGGCTGATACAGTCGCACAGAGAAATGTAATCACGTTGCTACTGTCGAACAAAACGAATATTATAGATTATTACAGTCAGAAACATTATATCAGTTTGATACAGACTGTAAGATGGATAGAGTCACACAAGAGTGGGTTAGTCCTATTCAATCCGTCACAATGGTTGAATCTATGAGGCCGATAGGCTCACATGTGTCCTGAATACATCGCATCTCCCTGCTCTTTCTCTTGGTGCACTTTTCTACATGTTGGCTTTGTAAGTGCTATTACAGACAACAGACGCACAGCGACTAAGCAAGCGAGCGTGTACTATTATCACCGGGAGGACTAAAGCTTAACAGAAGCCCTTGGTGTCCGACATCACTGGGCTCGGGCTGAGTCATGGTCCTGTCTGTATGATTTGATGCCTTTACTCATGTGAGATAGAACCTGCCTCTGTCCTTTTGCAAGCTTTTCTTGGAAAATAATTATGCCCAGAAAAGGGGATCATCTTCACTTTAACCTTTTTGCCAACCTTAAACGTCAGTGTGTTAGGCACTAGGTCTCCCCATATTCTGGATGACCTGCTGAAATGAGGTTACTCTGGGATGTTGGTGGACTCAGACTGAGGATGAGCTGCCCAGGAGTTTAAATGTGCTTGTGATAGAAGATCAGAGTATAGTTCCCCCACTGCCCCAAACTGCACTCCCTTTTTTCCGAAACAATTTGCTTTCCTGAGCAATTTAGGGGGATTAGTTGCATTAAACCTTTAGCCGGCTCAGTCTGAGAGAGGGGGTCAGGCAGCTGTTGAAATGACAAAGATATTTTTCTGAAACGTCCCCCCCACACCCCCATTAACAGTTTCTTCATCTAACACAGGCTGAATTCTGACCTGGGGACGCTGCGTTTTCACGGGTGGAGCTGCTCCAGGGGGTTTTGGAAACACTTCTTTGGGAAGGGTTAACATAAAGACAGACCTACCACTGAGAAGTTGTGGGCCGAGCAGTAGGAACCGCTAAAGTTACAGTTTTTCAGCATCTCTTCGATCTGGTGGCCAGTCCTGTTGAAGATATCCATCATGTCAGCTACAGGGTAACCCTGTGTAACTGCTTTGTGGGCATCCTTGCTCTTTGGGGGCAATCCTGTCATGTTGGCCAGGTGGTAGATATCAGCGTCTGTCAGGGCAGTGTGGCGGAACCTGTTCATGTTGCAGATAGTGATGGCGGGGAAGGGGATCTCATGATAAGACTCCTCATCCAGGGCTGTGACATGGTGATGTTTGAGATAATACATGGTACAGTTCACCACCTGGTAGAGAAAGAACATCACCGAGGAGAGGAAGGCAAGTGCCCAGAGACTTTGCTTCAGCCCGCAGCCACCTGGGACAAAGATGTGGTTTATACCATGCAGCGAGCAGGTATCAGCAAAGGTGACGAGGTCAGTGGCGGAGGACTCACAGCCCTCTTCGATCAAACTCCTCTTGTCACATTCCACTGCTCCCTTCTGCTTCTCGTCATCCTCCGAAAATGCAATTTTGCAAACGATTTCAATCGGCATCTGGGTGGTGTGTACAGATGCCTCATACAGCTGCGATGCCAGAGCCTCTGTGCTGTGCACTCACTGGCTGTGTGACAGAACTTGCTGAGAGAGAGAGAGAGAGAGAGAAGGAGAGAGAGACAGAGAAGGAGGGAGAGGCAGAGAGAGAGAGAGAGAGAGAGAGAGGGAGAGAAAGAAAGAGAGAGAGAGAGAGAGATACAGATAAAGAGAGGGGGAGCCAGAAACCAGCTCACACAACTCACAGTTCCGACTTGCTGTCTCTCCCCGCTGTTTGATCAGTGTGTGCAGTGTCCTGCTT